>NW_006766956.1:57843-108711 GCF_000275845.1 Dichomitus squalens LYAD-421 SS1 | reverse complement strand
GGACGCCCAAGCAACGTTTCCGAGACTCACTCCTACGTGTTGGAGTCCTGTGACCAGTCCCTCAGCTGTGGGGTCTCCTGCGGCAGGGACCATCTGGTGTTTGCGTAGTATCTTCATGGCGTCGTCCAACGACTGGATCTTCTCCGATGCCTCTACAAAGGACTCCGTGGATGTCGACCGGAGGTGCCTGGTAGACGATGCACCCGTCGGATGGGTAGCCGGTGTCTTCTTCGCTCGCGTAGCAACTAGTGGCGATGCTGTCGCACCTCGTCTGTTAGGTTCCGGTGGCATTTTATCACTATGTTGTTCTTAAAGTATGTTTTGTACGCTAGTATGTCGCCCAGAGAGTAACTGACCGCACGTCGTAGCCCGCTCCTATTGGCTTACGACCGTGGGAAAGTCGCCACAGGTGGTGGTACGAGATTAAGGAGCGTCCCAGAAATGAACTTTGGGGGGGGGGGGGTTTCACTCTGCGTGAACCGCGATCCAGCCATGTGTAGGCTAAAGATGAAGTTCAAACCTTCCGGCACTCGTGCAGACACTGCGGAGCGGGCGCAAACTCCTTGTCAGCGAGGACGCGGTTGTATTGCGCTGTGAATTTGACGACGACCTCGGCGGTGCTACATGAAGGAGCTCTACGGACCCGTCTACCGCAACCCGTTCCGAGTCGGGCCGTGCGACTATTCCGGAAGCGCTCAATTACGCGTCGAGATGGAGCGCGCGGCGAGCGGGCTGTCCGGCATCGTCACGTACGGCATACACACGACAGTGTACGAGGAGGTGCGTGCTGCGGACGGCGAGATCGTAGACTACAACGAGGTTCGCATAAGTGAGTGTTAACAGCCCTTGGAGGTGTCATACCTCCTCACAATGTATGGGTGCCCAGGCGGGTGGCGACGAAGTAGACGTGGCCAGGCTACCAGGTGGGCATGAAGGTCTTCAACTGCGTGGTGAAGGAGTCGATGGTGGAGGTGAGCATCCCTGCGCACGTCGTGAGGAGGCACGCGAAGGCGGCGGGGAGCGTCAGCTACTTCTTCAGGTGAGCGGTCTGTGTGGATGTATGCGCCGCCCCGAGCGGGTGAGGGATGATGTGGCTGCAGCCGAAAATTGAGTGAGCAGCATATTTTGCGCTCCAGCAGTGTACGTCGGTACTGGGTGACGTCTTGTGGCAGGTACGTGAAGCTTGAACCGCTGGGTGGCGAAGTCGAGTCCTTTGAGGTGCGTGCCGCTCGCCACGCTACGTTCCCTCGTCTCACCGAACGCCATCCAAGCTTCTTCCACTCTCAGTAGTGATCGAGCATATTCGAACCGGCGTCTTCAAGTACAACTGCGCTTCAGGTACATTCCCTTCGTATTGGCTCTGCAGATGTCCTCAAACAGAACCCTACAACGCGGTCACACGCTCCGGAAGCGCTCATGGACTCCATGGCGAGGAAGGGCATCATCACGCCCGACAACGAGCCGGACTACCGCGAGGTCGTCACCCGTCTGCACGGGCGGTTCGACCATGATAGGTGGACCTCAGGCCTGCATTGATGCACGACCTGGACGTGTCGGGCGCTGGAGGCCCTGCGGTAGAGGCGGATATCAAGGTGCGTGACGTAGTCCTTCACATTCACCTGTTTGTATGTCAATGCCGATGGCGGATGGACTCCAGACCAGGTTTATATATGCACTATATAGACGCTTTTGGGATGTCGTCTCGGATGAAGACAAATTTGATGGAACGTTTCTGACTGGGGAAAAGCTGCTAACAACGGCCAGCCGCGGTCGAGAGGACTGCCTGTTCTTTCCCAGTGGCATTTGTCGGGTACGACAACGTTACGATCGTGATCAACCGTTGATCTCGTGCCTCTCCTTTGCCACGGTAGCCATACTCTCACTCTGACGATGAACCCAGACGACCACGACATCGAATCGGTGTACCGGCTATGATGTACGCTCTTCTCCGTGCTCAGACTGCCGGAGCTCCACGAGGAGCTTATGCGTCCGCGCCCTGGTGCTTCAGTGCCGAGGATTCTCTTCTCACATAACTCGCGGTCCACTCTGCTAGATGAAAGACGTGGTGGCGTAATCGACGGGCCAACCGTGAACTCTTCTGCACAGACACGCCCAAACATCGCCATGCTCCTATGGAAAATGTTCTTAGTACGCTATGTGGCAGGGCGACCCCGACCCTAACCACCGTACGGCGCCTCATCCTGCAACATCTGTTCGACTATCGCGACGATCCTATCGAGCTTGACCCCAATCATCTGCGTGTACAACCCACACCCCGATGCTTGGCGTCCCGAACAGCGGCTCTGAATGATCTCACAATCCTCTTAGCAACTACTAATCAGCACGTCACCACCGTCAACACTGATTGTCCGTATGCCACCGAAAGCTAAGCTAAGCTAAGGCGGCGCAGAGGACCGACCGTATCGGTACGGATTCATTCTGGGCCGCTTTGAGCATGTTCTATAGCTTAATGGGGCTCTTTATGAGATACATCGTTTATCCAAAGTGCATGGCAGACCCCACGTGTCTAGTTAAACACTGTTTCAGCCAAGTCCCCATCGAGAGTACGTCATGTCTTCTCCGACCCTTTGTTTTGTACGAATATACGCTCGTGGTGCCAACGCGAATTCATGGAGAAGGACTGCGCTTTCTATCCGTAAATCACAGGTGTACAGGAAGATTAGTCAAGGGTATACTATATGGAGTTGCAATCTCTTGCACCGATCTGACAGAACCACGGTCTCGATATACTTCAAAATATGGGCCTGAGCTGGCCTAGTATGCATAGCGTCATTGATGTCTTCGCGACTGATATACTGTTTGATTCCCGAAATCGTAGCTGCTGAGCTTTGTGATGCCAGCAACACGAGGCGAGAGGGTTCCAAGAAAGCTCGGACGACTCAAGGACACGTTGAGGGTTCCCTCAAAAGGACAAAGAAGGTTGGCACTCCGACATCTTCCTTTGCCAAGGAGACCTCCACTCAGCTTTGACGACCTGCCGTAGTATCTCACCCGCTTATGGCAGTATGCCACCGGGCATGGTTACACTGTGCCGTGGCCGCGTCTCGAGGGGCCCAATCGCTGCGTTACAGCATGAATTAGTGAACAATAGGATGCGCATTGGGCCTCTTGGCCAGAGCCATGCCATCAACTTCTTTCGCCATGGGCTGAGCGCAGCGCCATTCATATACGAGTCAGCTTGACTGGGCCTGGATCAAAGAAGATCATGGTTTGCGATAGCGCTCATTTGTATGGGCCCAATGTGAAACCTGAGGGTCGCCGTGAGGACAGAATAAGCTCTAGGTGCACAACGCCATTAAGTTATCTACAGATCTGATGGCGGTGGGGTTCATGCAAGCCAAGGCGGTCGGAAGTCGCTTGAAGCCTTGATCATTGAACAAAGGAACAACAAGCGCCCATTTGTGCCCAGCGCGCCTGTTGCCCGAAAGTGAACTTGGCGCTTCACCACTACCATAACCACTTCACCCATCAGCCACAGCCTACTCTACACTCTTTGTGTGACCATTTGGGAAACTTGAAGAACACACACATATATAGCAAGAAGATGACTGCTGTGATTTCCAGCTCACACAGTCCCATGTCGTCCATTGAGCATCCGAGTGTCCCTCGAACTCCTCCACCGGAGGAGGTCGAGGTGAACCACGAGGGCCGTGGACAGTCTGAGACCGCTGGGAGCTACGGTACGTATAAGCAGAATGAACTCTCTCCTGTGAAACGTCCTGGCCATCCTCCCCCGACTAACCGTCAGGCCATCGCAGATCGTCTGGAAGCGAACAACAGCGACGTCGACGTCAACTTCATAGCCATTCACCTACGCTCTCCGCCGACGTTTCACGCCACCAAGACGATGCTCAAGAAAATCAAAGATATTCGAAGCGCCGGAACTATAGAGAAGAACATGTATAAGCCACTTGCTTCTCTCTTGACCAGCATGAGCAAAGCGTTATACAGTTCGTCACGACGTCTTCTCCCTTCCTCTTTCTACATCTGACGCATCTTCAGAAACCCTTGCCACAGATGTGCAGGAGAATTTGCGCCAAAGACACCGCGTTCCTGCTGGCAAATCTGGACACATGTCGTTCATCAACCACTCCTCGTCTGCACCTCTCCACTTTCCCTCGGATGTCCTCTGCCATGTCAAGGACGCACCTGATCTTCTTGGTGTATATAACGTTGGAGATTTTCGTGCTGACGCAGATGGCATCTACAAAGGGGTCCCGCATCACCGTGTCGAGGCCATCGTGGAGGCCAAGCCCATAGCGAAGTCCGGCGGTCGTCGTCAGGCCACGACATACGCGTATCGTCACCATCAAGCGCGTCCCGACCACCCCGCTTTCTACTGTCTGGTCGTGAAGCCTCAGTGGTACCAGGTGCTTCTCTCTGACCCGACCGGGGTAGTGGCGTCCCCTGAGACTCCCTGGGATCACGATGACCTGCGCCTGCTAGCTGCCTACATCTACTCCCATTACGACCCTCCTCGCGGCCACTTCCTGTGGGACGACACGATTGCATGGGTTCCCGGAGCGACTCTGGACCATCCGCCGACATGGAAGGTCAAGGTCCAGGACCAGTGGTACACCCAGGGTCAGTTTATTTTCATAGGTCGTACTACGATCCTCCGGGTCAGCGACGCCGATGGTGGGGAGATTGTGATCAAGGAGGTATATCGTCACCACAAGCGTCGGTTCAAGGAGGAAGTGATCTTGGCCCACGTTCACGGCGACGGCGACGTGCTGGGAGTTGTGCGCCTTCAGGGTGCGGAACACGTCACGACCAATAACGAGACGATCGAGTGCGCTGCGAGCGGTGAAGAGACCAAGCGGACGAAAGAGCGGTTCGCACTGCTCGATTCCGGCTCCCGTCTTCTGGATGCGAGGACAGTGAATGATCTATTGGAGGCGGTATACGATGCGTTGGAAGGTACGCAAATTTCTTGATGAAGTGTATTCGCAGCCCTCACCTGTATCTGGCAGTTCACCGCACTGTGCTGCTGGAGCGCAAAGTCCTGCACCGGGACATGAGCCTGTATAACATCCTGATGTACCCAAAGTGGGGCCGAGTGAGTGGAAGACCTGTCTCCGAGAAGACGCCTGTGTCGATCCAGGACGTGCTCCGTGGAAGCAAGAGGTAAGCTGGTCCCACGCAGTAAGGAGTCGATCAAATTGATGACCATCGTGCAGGCCCGCGGAAGAACGGTTTCCTACATGCCTAGTCATCGACTACGACAATGCTGCTAAGTTGGATTCCAAGAGCGGCGAACTGAATGATCGCACGGTATGTCTCGACGGCCTACTTCTTGCCTACTCGGTCTGACGTGACATACTCTTAGGGGACACCTTTGTTCATTGCACGAAGCGTCAGTCTTGGAAGATTAATCACCGCCACAGATTCGTTGCGAGGAACGCCCATGCCAAGGCTCACTGATGACGCTCTGAACCTGTACATTGCTGTACATGGACGGGAGCGGTATGATCGGTACAACGACCAGCCTGGAGCCCCCGAATGCCACGGCGGCCGCCCTCCTACCACAAATCCTGACGACATCGACGAAGTACCAAACTTAGCCGCCTTTGTTCATCGACCGGAACATGACGTGGAGTCCGTATACTGGACTATGGTGTACGCTCTCCTCCGCGCTCAGCCAGTCACAGCTCCAAGAGAGGACTATGCGAATCCCGATAGCGCCGACGTATGGAAAATTCTCCTTTCGCATCACATCCCGGATCGCGAATATGCAGAAGAAACACGTGAGAGCATCATCAACGGCAGAAGGCCGAAGTGGCTTCGTCTCTTTTGGCCAGACATGCATGACGTCGCCGTGCTCATGTCTCGAATATCGCAACATGTTCGTTCAGAGTACGCCCTGTGGGAAGGCAGACTCGAGCGTGATCACCTACATGAAGCTGTACAGCGCCTCATCCTGCAATATCTGGTCGAACATCGCGACACTCCCATCGAATTAGATCCGGAGCGTCCACGCCCTACTGAACCTCTTTCAGCCCACCAGGGGAGCACCCCAATCCCAACTCGGCTTTCGGGGACGCAAGCTACCGGTGTGGCAGGGCACACTAGAGGTCGGGTTGGAGCAGGACGTGGTTCGGCTGCTAGCCGCAATCGGGGGCGTGGTAAGGGTTCAAGGCATGCCGCCAATCGCAAGGGCAGTACGCATAATACCGCTGCTGTTGGCGGACCGTCACAACTATCCGCACAATCTCGTGAGCAAGTGACGGCGAACCAGCCGGCAGCTACAGATGCAAACGCGAAGCGCAAGAGCGACACCAAGCCATCTCGCTTCAGCAAGCGGCTGAAAGCTCTCTCCGGTGCGCCTGTGCCACCCGCGGGGCAACGCGACGACGGCGACATCGACGAATTGTAAGCTGGCGGCAAGCCTGCAACGAGTTGGGCAGCTTGTCGCGCGTTCGTCTCATTCACACCACCCTCCGCGCTTCAGCCGCAAGGTGGGCGATGCTGCTAGCATCCTCCTAAGGTCATTCTTCTCAAACATACTGTCTCTGTCCGCCTTTCGCCCCTCCTCCTTTAAGCTGACGTTCTCCACGCTCATTTCTATCTCGTGCTCATGCTGTCCACATCACTCGTTTCACTGTTATACTTGCATCGTTTGCCTGTCGTGTCGTTCCTTACTCCTGTCATCTCGCCTTGATGTCATCGTACAATAATGCATGCATGATTCTCGATTTGATGTGCTTCCCGTGCGTTCTGTTCGCGGAAAAGTGATGCTAACCAACTTTCGATGGTAGCTATATGTCTGAGATCTCGCTACAGAGTGGCGGCACCCGGCGTCCTAGTAGAACGGGCCCCCTCCGAGTCTACAAGTATTGTGCTGACCGCCTCTGTCACTGGCAGGATATCCCCGCTAAGGCATACTAATGAACGACCTTGAACACGGAAGCTTAGATACCAAGGGCCCGAGCGCCGCGTAGGACGATCCGCGGACCCATCCGAGTCCCGGGTCCGGCCGGAGGGTCAGGCCTGCAGGTACTGATTCTGTAGCGCCTGAGCCTCTGCCAGGTGAGCTCGAGTTGCTACCTCAAAGTTTGTCCGACTGAACGTCCGTGATGCTGGGATGGTTGCAGCTACTCAACGACCGTACTACCGTCGCGCTCAGGCAGAGACAGCGTGAACCTCCAGTGAAGTTCACCGATAGTGATAGCGACATGCGTATATGTATTGCAGTACAGCCTCACAGATGTGATTCGACACACAATGCATGTTCTGTTGTAGAAGCTACCGAAACACCGCTGGCCAGGATCACAGATAGAACTCAGATTCCACCTTCTCACCATAGGCTCGTCCTCATTTCCGCGTACAATCCCTGTTCACCTGCAGAGTCACTTATGTGGAGTGTATGGTGTATGGGGTTTAGTTCAACGTGTTCGTGCTTCTATCTATTCATCGGACGTATCCTGCGGGCTCGACCACCATGCGTGCGTGGGGTGTCAGCGGTGTGCCCACAGTCCCATTTCTCTTCCGTTATATTGAGATACTCCCGTACGTCTCTTCTGCAGCATCCCCCCTCCTCACAGGCCAGGATGGTAGACTACAGACATATGATCGTAGAAGACGTCCGGCGGTCCATCACGGCCGTGAACAACATCGTCGCCTCGCTCGAGCGCGACGCCCCGCTCTCCTCGGATATAAGTCAGATCAACTACCCCCAGGCCACAGTGGATGAGTTCCTCAAACACAGCCAGGCCGTCGGGGATGTACGTGCTCCCACCGAATGACTAGTAACTTGCGTTCCTACCCGTGTCTCTCCCGTAGAGCATGCTGTCAGCGTCGAACAGAGCCCGAACTTGGCTGGGTGACACAGGATACCGCCTCTGTCAGAACCTCGACGAGGCCCGCCGGGTCGAGGACGGCGCTCGCGAGACCTCTTCTCAAGTCGGGGAGGCCGAGGTGCGAGTCAGAGCTACCGAGATCAACATCCACACCTCCGAGTATAACGTGAGCCACGCCCAAGACAGCCTTGAGTCTACTCAGTCCGCGCTTGAGGATGCCCGAAGAACCAGGGAGAGGATGGTGCAAGAACATATGGCCGTCCATGCAGGCATCCGCCTAGGAGTGAGTTCGATACCTAGGATAAATCTGGCTGACAAGAGACTGCCCACCGCGATAGGCTATGATTTTGTCCATATTTGTCCCCCCGCTCGGCCTGGCGGCAGCCGCGATCAGCATAGCGGTGATGCCACAGACTGTCGACAACGAGGTCGTCCGCGCGCGCAACCGCGAGCTGGGCGCCGCCAGGGAGCGCCTGGGTTCGCAGCGTGGCGTCCTCGCCCGCGAGCGCGCCGAGTGCGCACGCCTAATCTCGAAAGTTGCCGAGCTACGGACGCGCGGAAAGCAGCTCGCGGCTGAGGCGCGCACGCTCCGGGCGGCGCAGCGTTTACTGGCGGAGTTGTCGACGCGCATCAACGAGTGCTTGCACGCGGTCAACGCGGCGTTGAGCAGCTCGGCCACCATCGCGACGATTTGCTCGATGCGGAACGTCGTGGCGGGAATCAGGGGAGTCGTGGACGGCCTGAGGAGGGTTGAGATGTTCGTGGGGCCCTTGGCCCTGCTGAACGATGCTGCGTTCGGGGTGCTTGACGGGAGGGTTGCGGCGATCAGGCGTTCGCGGTTGACTGTGTAGGTTCTTTTATAGCGTGGTGTTCGCAGTCCGAGTTGCTCCTGCTGTCGATGGTACTGTTCGAAGTCTCCTTCTATAATGAAGGGGCGTCGGTATGGCATTGACGATTCTTGGGCGCACGTTTGACAAATGCCCTCGTGTGGTTTGGAAGGTTTGCACAGCAAGTCTCCGGCAACGACGGTGCCCGGCACTGGACCGGTAGGAAGCTGTTGATTTCAGAGGTAATTCGAGGAATAAGTACCTCTTCAGTGCTGCATTCGCTGCAGCTTGCACCACTTATCTCGGCATCACATCTGCATCACGTAGACTGAATGAGGACTCTTGTCGGGTGTAATTAATTGCCCTGGAAGTCGACGGACCGGACGACAGTTGATGATAGTGTGCCTTCGCCATCGAGCGCAAACGTTAGTCCCCGCACGTCGTTCTCTAGTCGATACCCACGTATGTCTCTGGGCTGGTTTCATCAAGTCGCGGTGGCAGATAGGTACAAATTGGACGCACGTTCTCAGACAACATTATGAGTGGCGCGCAACATTGGTGTGTCCAAAGCTCGAGCTGTCTGCTCATCGAAATGGACCGTCGCCTGCCTTTACAGCGAGCTTCAATTGTTCCACTACGCCACGGCAGTGCATCTTCCTCTGGCGACACTTTGTCCGGAACAAACGTCAAGTGGGCAGGTCGGCGAGGGCGGAAATATCAGCATCGCTCAGGGGAAGCTTGACTGAAGCAGGATGTGTCACGCCGCCCTACTAGCGCCTCCCTATTCCCTCCCAGGCTCTCTTCCGCCTTCCCCGCTCCCCCTTCCTTTCAAGTCTTGTTTTGCTCTATATCTACCGCACGGACGTCCTCCTCGGCCCTCCTCCTGCACGCCTCGCTGGCGACCAGCACTGACGACCCACACGACCTGATCCGGCAGCACCGCTCGTCACGGCCACATGTACCGTCTGAATTCACTCCTGGTACTCGTGACCTCATCATGCACCGGTAGTGTACCGTTCGTCCTCGCTGCCCCTCAACCTGTCCTACAGCGACGGCAGAGCGGTGAAGGCTCGTCCAGCCCATCCCGCTCCATTCAGAAGCAAATATGGGTGCGTAGATCTCCCAGCTCTTGTCATGCTCATGTGCCGTTTCTCAATATGCTGGCTGGTGACACCCGTTGCTTATCGTACACCCGGTGGCCTTCACAGATTCCCCTCGTCGTCGTCGCCTCTCTCTTCGTCATGGGTACCATCTTCGCCTGCTGGGGCCGTAGGTACCGTCGGGGTGCCCTGCAAGGTTTGAGCGGCGTTGCACAGGCCGCGGGGGTCATGACAAGCACTGCGGTGCCTGCGACGCGCGAGGTCACCGCGGATCAGCTCGCAGGCGGGAACGGCACAACGGCAGGGGTGAATGGTGGGACAAACAGGGCGAGGAGGCCGAGGCGGACGCGGAGGACGCCCAGTCAGATCTCAACACACTCATTGCCGGCGTACATGAAGGAGCCGGGCGACGAGGAGATCGTAATCGTGAGGTGAGCTGTCATTATCTGGTGTTCTGTTGCTACTATCTGTCCCCCGGGTCCCTGTGTCTCGCCGTGGAACCATGCTGGGTGTGCGTAGTCAAATGCAGCTTCGCGAAGCTGACATCGTCGCTAGCTGCGGAATTCGGCGGTGCGCTTTGCGTGGCGACTTTGTTGTACGACCCGACTGTGTCTCATTCTCAGTTGATCGTCGCATTCAGTATCCCTACGGCCAGTCCTGTGGCGTTCACATCGCTCGTCTGTGGATGATACTGGCGTGATTGGCCCTTTATTTCCCAATATAGTAAGAGCGATGATGGTTTTCCACACAGAACGTCACCTCGAGATAGCAGCACGCCGGCAGGGTTGTCCATAAGCTGCATCTTCTGGCCTTCTGTTGTGTGCTCATCCATCTGAAGGGGCGGGATGAATGTGTACGGTAGATGCACAATGCTAATACAGGAAATCACAGGAGCTCGCAGGACTTGCACGACGACATCCCGATAACGGTAGAGATGCCTCCGCTCGACGAGCAAGCGGATGAGACACCGCGAGGTTCCTTCGACCTGACGGCGCCATCATCAATGTACTCGCCCATACCGCCCACCGCGAATGACCAACCTTTACTCCGCAATGGCGAACATGAGTCGCAACAGAACCTGACCGTGGATGGCCGTATTATTGGTACTCGTGCGAGCTTCGACAGTGGCGTGAGCTCTGCAGATGACAGCTCTCACCACTACCTCGACGCAGCACCGGCATACGAGACTGTCGTCCTCGATGATCCTCTGCCTCATTCTACTGCCCCAACGAATCAGGCGAACCGCGTGCCAAGTCCAGCTCATGAACGGACGGCGACAGACCAGCAGGCTGGACATGGAACGGCACGTCGCCGGTCTGTCTTTGCGGCGATATTCAACCCACGCAACTCCCGCCTTGCCTCCGCGGTCCCGGCGTCATCGTCGCCCATGCCTCAGGCTTCCTCTCCTGAACCCAGGAGCAGTACCGGTCACACACGCGAAGGCTCTCACCCCTCCGTGTCGTCCGAGCGAGAAGCCCGCCGCAGTCGCGTCATGAACCACCGCCCGTCGCATTCGGGCTCAGGCTCGATGTTCAGCTTGCTCTCGCGCACGCGCTCGAACGGGAACCTTGCGGACGCGCTCACGTCTCCGTCGATGATCAGTCTGCACTCGATCTCGTCCCCGCTCACCCACACGCTCGTCAAGACCGAATTCACGTACCCGAAGAACGGGCCGACCCCAGATCAGCTCCGCCTCATCTCGAGCCGCGAGAGCTTTGCGCGGTTCGGGAGGCCGTATGGCGCGGACGCGATCGCGTATGCGTCGACGTCCAGGGTTGACTTGGAGCCGCCGCCTGGGTTCGAGGAGATCGCGGGCAGCGGAAGTGGCGGTGGTAACGGTGCTGACTCGTCGTCTGCGGCTGTGCTCGAGGAGGGCCGGACCTCTCCAAGTTCTGGATCTGGATCTGGATCTCACGAAGACGACGCGGATGCGAGTCGGGCAAACACCGATTCATCACCTGCAGAGGCTCAAGCTCAGGCTCCAGAGGCCTCGTCGGAACGGCATGTGCTTTCGGAGATCGCAGAAACGGAGAGTCCAGTGGCTGCGGATAAGCCGGATAACGCAATTGAGCGTTCTCCGATTCCTCCGCCGCCCAGTCCGGCAGATGTCGCAGCTGCGTCCCGGGCAGCATCATCGTCGCCTGAGCCCATACCTGTGGTGTCATCACATACTGCTTCTCTTTCGTCTAGGCCCGCATCCCCCCCCTCGTCGTCGAGCAAACCTGGACTGACCATCCTGCCTGATTCGGCATCCACGTCCAAGGCACCCCCGTCCGCCTTTAAGGGTGTCTTGGCTACGACACCTACCGACAACTCGTTCCTGGCACGTGCGGCATCACGGGCGAGCTCCTACATGTCCTATGCCACCGCCGAGGAGTCGCTGCACTCAGCGACCCCTAACGAGTCTCAGTTCGACCTGCCTGGCCGTGACGACGATGCGTATGAGAGTGCAGTGCAGACCCCTGTGGTTCTGACGGCTCCATCAACCCCCCGAATTGAGCCACGGCACATACATGAAGCAACGGATACGACTATTACGCCCGAACGGTGAGCTGTTGTATGCCTACCGGATGACCCTGTATTGCTTTGGATTTCCGGCGAGTAGTCGTTGGTGGACTCTCACGATATTTTTACGCAGATGAGTTTCTGTTAGCGTTCACTTACTGGCCTGGTGTCTCGCTACCATTTTTTGCATATCGCTTACGTGCCTCCCTGACCAGTCTCATTTCTATTCCTATTGCTATCCTGCCTCGTCTTCTGTGCTCCTCGTATACCGCCCCGCACCCTGGTCCGCATCTCCGCTGTCTCGGTATCCTTGTCCCGCTTGATTTCCGTGTGGACTAAGGAGGTCACTTGGGTTGTCGTGTTGTTACCGCCGTTTCAACATTTCAGCCCGTGTCGTCTCCTGTACCTTTACACTCCGCTTCCCCCCCCCCCTTCTCCTTGACCTGTATTCCTGGGGTTGCATGGTTGACTCTCATCATCTGACCCTATCCCCGGCATCTCCACGCATCTGTACTAACATCATGCTCCTCTATCCGCTGCGACACCCTATACTTCCCATCATCTATCCCGATCTACCTTTGCCTTCCCCGGATCTTCAGATATAGTGCATCATCTACCTATCACTGCGCCCATTAATAGAGTTTGCTTACTAGACCGATCTATGCGGATTACTTGCTGATTCGCTTTGTCCGACTTCTGACGCTTATGGGCCTTTTGCGCGACAGGTACGTCGGGGAGACGCTCATGGCTGTTTCTCCACAGCGAAATAACGTCGTGCACGCTCCTGCTTATGGTCAGTGTTGACGTCTTTGTCTGAGGGAAGGTGAGATATCTCCCCACTAGTGTGCGTTCATGCCAAGCTTCTCACGTATGGGATGTGTCCGCCAGCAGGAATCAAAGAAGCATGTGTATACAATTGTTCGTGTCATAGCGATCTTGTCAAAAACAATTTACAACGGGTACGCTCAGCAATCACGGCTGCGAAAGTGGATGCGATATTGTGAAGACGATGTCTACAGAAAAGGGTTCATCCTCTTGTACACCGGCCTCTCTTCGATAGTTGCCACTAATTCTTGCCCCGTCTTCTTGACCTCTTCCTTCTCTACGGTGCGTACGATCTCCTCAATCCTCGATGACCGTGGCAAGATACCTCCTAGCGACTTCTCAAGTTCTGCAATCCGCTTCTCGATGTCCCGCTCATTGGCCTGCGCACGCTATAGAGACGTCAGAGGCTCTCCCAAGGATTCAAGCGAAAGCGTCTACGTCTCTCACTTACCTCGCTGACGAGCTGTATGATACGGTCGCTGGCGCCTTGGGCCCAGCCTTGGATCTCCGTTCCTGCGGCCGCAATGGCGGCTTGGTCCTTGGAACCGACTAACTTGCCCATGCCGAGGAGCATGTTGACGCCTGGGTGGACGTTGCCGTCGTAAAGAGTCACGTACATCTAGACAGACGTAAAATTTCGTTTGTTGTTCGACTTGACTGACGGACTGAAGTGAGTGCTCACGTCGCTGATGTTCTCCACGACCTTGCTGATCTTGGCTACAGAAAGTGCGTGGTTATATATCGCCTGTCGGAAGTCGTGTCGAAATCAGCCAATATCTCCAAGCTCGAAATGTGGCGATCTGTAACCGCACCTGTCGCGCCCAAGCATCCAAGGTGACCCCGCCAATCTGTCGTGTGCCTCGCTCATGGTTGTGGCCGGCACTATCTTCGATCCTCGCCGCGTCCTTCACTATGGAGATGAAAGCATCCGCCGCTTCGCGCATTGAGATGCAGACGAGATTGTTGACAGAATTGAAAAAATGAACGAGGTTGTTGAGGTACCGCTTCAGCTCGCAAAGGAAGTCGATCGCCTTCAAGAGGATTGCCATGATCTCTTCCCACTAGCCAACATCATCTAGTACGTGAAACAACGCATGCAATATTAATCCGAAGCTCACATTTTGTTTCTTGATGTCGATCTTGACGACCTGCGCCATGATGTCGCCGAGCTGACCCGTCACTTGCATGAGCTTTTCGGAAGTAAACCTCGAGTTCTCCCTGCTCGCGTTGAGCTGGGCGCTTGTCACCGCTAAGTTGTACTGTGCGCCGCGGACCGCGAGCTCCGCACTACTACCGCCTCCCATATTGGGTGCCGGAATGAAAGCTTGGACGCTCGAGCTTATGGGAGATGACGCGCTGTGCAGGTCCGCTTCGCTTGCGAACGCCAGGACGCTGTCGCGCCATGCGGACACCGCACCTGTGAGGCGCGCGATTTGCATCTCATCTCCAGGAGGGACGATGTCTTCAAGTTTTTTGGAGTACTGTGGAGGGGTGCTTGACACGCAGAGTATCACGGTGTCCGAACCTCATGACTGACCTCGATGCCCCTTTCTGCTAAGGTTGCTGCCTTGGCAGTGGCACGACCGTTCTTCGGGTCGCCCCGCTTGATACTGGCTAACACTTCCTCGAACTTGACCCTGATGTCTATGCACCCAGTGCCATCGGACGCCTTCACGGCATTCCAGCTAGGGGTGCTATTCGGTCCACAAGTCAGCAATATGTGCAGCGACTCTGCGAGCTCGCGGAGCATAGAGGCCTTCTGAAACCCGGGATCATACGGGGTGACTCGCTGTTGAGGGGGAGGCTGCCCTGATGTGGTGCCACCGCTCGATGCTCCTGGCCGTCTGACGGCCCCGAACGTCACGGCGTGCAAGATTCCCTGTGCATAACATAGGAACATCAGTTGCTCCTTGCCTCCTGATCAACGCCGTGAGACAGACCTGGCCCATATCGAGCAAGTTGAGGCCAGCAATCTGTCCGGCTGAGGTCATAAAAAGTCAGAATGGCGTATGCTTCCAGGAGATGTATCCTCGTACCTGTGGGCATGGACTTGACGGCTTGGTTGAACAAGGTTTGCGACTTGGCATAGTCTTCACGTGCTTGCTTCACCGCATCCTCACCAATCCGTTTCATCTCTTCTGCTGCCTCTTGCTCCTTGGCTAGAAAGGCCTTGCGCAGTTCCGCCTCGCGAATGCGACTCTCGTTGTATCCTACGAACATACCGAGTTGAGTTGTTTATTCCCATAAGCTCAACTGAGGACTTACCCTGCGTCGCAGTGCATGCTTCGTGAATCTCCATCGTGAGCTCGAGCAGTTGATTGAAGACACGATCCGTTTCCTTTGCCTTCTCCAGGCATGCTTCTACCGTTCTGCTCAGCGAATTGATCTGATTGGGGAGGTATCTCTCAATCGCCTGCTCGTTCTCGCGAGCGGTGTTGTCAGGGTGTCCTACGAGGAGCTGCACGATGTTGTTGACACCAGGCCGGATAGCGGCGCATCGCTTGTTGATCTCGTCGAAGTTAACGAAGGAGCGGTTGAGAGCGAGTGCACCGGAGTTGACGAGCTGCGTGATCGTGGCGCGAAAGCTGTCCGGATAGCGGACGTGTTTGAATCCATCTGCGGGCTTCACGAGTTTGAAGTCGGTCGCAGTGGCAACAAGGGTGAGTTGCCCTGTTTCAATCATAACGATCAGTCTTTTTCGGGAGTCACATATTTCCAAGAAATCCATATACAGACCGAGGATAGAAACGGCCATCGGCGCAGGAAGCAATACATCCGCAGAGGGGAACGCATACGATGTCCTGAGGTCCACTTGCATCAGCCGCGGAACCGATTGACGCGTCATATGCCAGCCTACTAACTTCAAGACGAAATCTTGAATTTCTGTCCTTCCCGAGTGTGTTTCGGCGATACGATTATTGAAGTCCTGGACGGTGGACATTGTGCTTGTGCTGGAAGAAGAGGACGCAGGTCGCCTGGACGTGAGGGATGGGAGCTGGGGTGTCTTTTAATTCCTCAGACCTCGGTGTCCGGGCCTAATGGTTACGCAGACACAGAAGTCAAGAACGAACACGGAGATGAATGAGGTGTGCAGTAGGAAGCTGTGTCACGAGGTCCGTGTTGTACATGCATGGTGGTCAAAATGAACGGGAGATAGACTCGATCAGCTAGTTCTTCGTTGGTGCGCCTGGTGCGCGTTGTCATCCGACTACCAGATGGCTTGGCCATGTGAACGCAAGTTTACATATATGGGGTCGCAGATCTACAGGGCACTGTCAAGAAGGGCAGTGGAGTCCTCACTGCTCCCGGGAGGAAGCTGCTCAGCGGCCGAACTCTCAACCACAGAACATTACTGCGCCAACCTTGACCGTATTGAAAGCGAGAAATGTTTCACAGGGCTGAATGGGACGGTAAAGAATCTGAGCGCGTACTGTTACACAACAAGTAGGATCACTGTCAAAGAGCCACCTAGACAAACGTATCGGTAAACCTAGCTAGAGTACAGAGGTAAGTCGGGTCGAAAAAGAGACAGGCCGTTCAACATTCCGCGCAGAGTACTACAGGCTATCAACTAGCGACTTAGAAGGTCAGCCTGTGATGCACAATCGCAGTCACGCGACGATCCAGGGCTCCGAAGGCAGCGTCGTTCAGCTGGGCGACAGGACCCGCGAACATCCCATCCGAGCTGAGCCCGGTCGCGATTCCCTTGATACCGGTGACGACGTTGCGCATCGAGCCCATGGAGGTGATCGTCACGGAGCTGCTCAGCGCCGCGTCGACGGCGTGCAGGCAGTTGTTGATGTTCGCAGACAACTCCGCCAATTTCGCTCGCGCGTCGCTGAGCCGCGCGACCTCGGCCTTCAGACCCTGTGCGCGCTGCTGCAGCTGCGCCACCTGGTTGGAGAGGGCCTGGCTGCGGCTCTGCTCGTTCAAAAGCGCCGTCTGTTGCGACTGGAGCTGCTGGTGAAGGGACGCGAGTTGGTTCTCGGCCGCGCGTACGGCACCTCGCTGGGAGTTGACTGCGTCTTCCATCGGGCCGAGATCTAGAGCTACGAGGCCTATGGCAACGATCGGAGCAAAGAAGAGCGACGCTGCGGCCTGCGAGTATCGGCCGTAAGCAGGAGCTCAGATGGCGCTCTGAAGCGGGTTAGATGCTTACTCCGATGCGTACGGCCCTTTGTTCCCGCTTGCGCCTGTCGAGTCTATCCTGCGCGTCGGACAAAGCGCGGTGGGTGTTGGAAAGGTGGGCGTTGGCGTTGTTGATCTCGGCGTTGAGAGCATCGATGTGATTCTGAGTAGCAGCGACGTGCTGGTTCGTCTGCGCGAGCTGGGAGGACGTCTCCCTCACCGAGGCCTCCACACGGTGGGACTCCTCGAGATTGCGCGAGAGCTGGTCGCCGGTCTCCGAGAGCCACTGGGACGCCTTGTCTGAGGCGGCCCGGATATTCTGGAAAAAGCGAAGATGAACGTTGGCTGGCGGAACGGGGATATATAGACATAATAGTTACGTTTACGACAGCTTGACTGGACTGGTGGAAGCTGTCGACTGTGGGTTTGGAGTAGTTCACCTCGACGAGGTCGGAGGTCAACGGCGCATCGCGCTGGAGAGCAATGACAATGTCGTTCACAGCAGTGATGGCGTGCTGGACGTCGTCGACGATGAGAGGTTTGTAGTCCGGCATGATGCAATGATAACGCTGGTCTTAGAGAGGCGATGTGAGTTATCTCAGAGACACTGGAAGCTTTATACGTTCTCGAAGTTGCGGAGGGTGAGTATCCGAGTATAATTGGAGAAACGTGCGGTGGGGATTTAGCGAAGAAGCAGGGGGAGATCCTTCCAAGACACCATGATTGTGGTTGAGAACAGAAGCGCGTGAGGGTGCTCAGCTGAATATTGAACCTTGAATGATAGAAGTAGGCGATACGATCCTGAGCCGAGGTTGGAGGAACGATGAGCAGGAACAGCTAGCGGAAATGATGAGCCACACTGTGAACTGCAACGTTGGTTTTGGAAGCCCGATCACTATCGTACACCAAGGTTATGTCAAGCAAGAGCGAGAGCTTCATGGCAGATGACATTGTCCTCGTCACCCTGTCTTCTATAGTCTACGAGCCATACAGCCGGCCACGAATCCAGCTTTGGACCCGTCACCTCCATTGAACCCCCCTTTCCCTAGCGTCCGTCTAGACCGACGGAAAGGGCCCTTCGTTCACGCCTTGAATCCGGAAAGGTATCCGAGGACACGGGGTCGAGCTGCGCTCATGCTCCAGTTTTCCCTCCCGCAGCACGAACATCTTCAAGGGCTCCTTCCAGGCGTAGATGTGATCCTCGACGCAGTCATTAGTCGTTTTCGAAAGGCAAAAGAAGCGTCGGCAACACTTTCCGAGAGGCACTCCGAGCGGTTAGAGCCCAAGGACGGGATTGAGTATGTACCACGTTCACCGCAAAGGCCAAAGAGGGCTGTATGGCCGTGCTGCCATTTGCAGGTGCGGGATTTCGTCGTATGCAATCGCAGAAAGCGGAAGGAGCGTGGGGCAAGTACTTGCGCTTCGTGGACGCGACAGAGAGCAACGTTCTTCGCTTTATGCTCAGGTCGGGACTTCGCGTAGACGATCGCCAGACAAGAGTTGGCGTTTCCACAAGTCGCTTCGATGTCTCTTGCAACCGTCGAACACCTTATGGTGATTTTGATGACGCCGAAGGGATAGTGAACCTTACTCTCTGAGTCGTCTATCGCCTGACATCCCTGGACATACCAACAGTATGCTCACCTGGGCCGCCTCCGAGTCAGTCCCCAGAAGAAGTACACTCACCAGGAAATTCGTGATCTCTTGCAGAATGTTCTCCAACTCCGCCATTGTTCTCAAGACAATACGCTCGCCCGCAATCCCGTGGTGTGGAGGTCTCCTTCGTGTGGCACCTCTCGAAGGTACGCATAGCAGGTTTCAACCGCAAGAGTGTTGGTGGAACATTGAAATGTTGGCTTGGGAGCGTTCTGCACTTCTCGTCTTGTCGATACAGAAGGCGTCCGCGTAAGTCCATTCGTACCCATAGCTCGGCGAGAGTGCAGAGAGGCCTCTATTCTTTGGGTATGCGAGATTGCGTGTTCAAGTTGTGTGATGCTGTGGGTCGCGCCCATTCAACACTTGATGTTTGGGTGTCTGTATAAGGATCCCAGGCATACAAGAGAGTAGCGTATGCTCGCGGGAGGGTTTCTCGTGATACGAAGAAATGAAGTGAGTAGTACGGTCCGTACTGAGTACCGTAAGAAGCCGTCGACGCATCTGTGGAAAAGAACAAGCATGACCGTGAGAAAGCGGTGGCTCCGGCTCGTACTAATTGTCCACCCGGATCCTGGGTTCAACGCCATTAGAGCGCGTCGAGATTCTTGCCACAACCACAGTGAGGCCCTGTACAGAAAAAACCAGCTCCACTATGTAAGCACTGCGCAGTAACTTCATCTGGCCGTTCTCACTGTTCATGGCCATGCATCACTGATGTCACTATATGGAAATCTGATCAAATCGTAAGATGTCATTAGGAGTTCAGCAGGTCCTCGGCGACGCAAACATACAAGAAGAGGGCCTGCCTGGTGACTTCAGCACACAAGACATGATGTGTGACGGAGAGGGGGAAGACGCAAAGGACCGCTGGAATCCCGAGCTGCCGATCATGCAATTCCCAGATGAGATCATTCTCCCCATCTTCTTCTATTTCAGCGAAGCCGCAGAACCTGCACATTCTTGCGAAAATACACCGTTCAGAGATTGGGCGGGAAATCTCAGATGGACGCAGCTCATGCTCGTTTGCCGTCGTTGGTGTAACATAGCGTGTACGACACCGACCCTCTGGCGAACCATCGACATGAGGGACAAAATTTCGAAATGGAGTGAGCTCGCCCTCATACGTTCCTTACCTGCCACCATCGACATATCCTTTCCATCTGGTCCGATAACCGAAGATCATCTGAGTATCCTGGAACCCCACTGGCACCGTCTTCGAAGCCTCTGTTTGCGGCACTGGACGTCCTGCGCCCTTAGTATCTTCCGATCCGACTTGCCCTCAATGGAGTACCTCCAGATCTCTGGTTTTAGCAGGGACTCTCTGGGTCCTGAGAAGGGCGAAATTCCCGACCTTGTCATCAAATCTACCAACTTCCCCAACCTCGTCGTTCTATCTATCACCCGCGTCGTCGCACCAACGGACCCTTCGGTTTACAGCCGACTCCGGAAACTCGCGCTGGACCGATGCCCTTGCAATCTTTCACTTGCAATGTTCATACAACTATTGGCCGATGGCCCCCGCCTCGAATTGCTTGACCTCCGCCACTTCCTCCACCATCTTTCTCACGACGGAGCCGACGTGAAGCCCCGTGAACCACCGAAACTCCTACCGTCTCTCGATGTCCTGAACTTAGAGGACCACCCGCCCTCGTCCTCGTCGCTCTTCCTCTCGCGTGTCGCTCTTCCACCACAGGCGTCGGTCCGCATCAACAGCATCATAGGACAAGGCCAGGACGAAACGACTATCAGTCTCACCACCCTCATGCCTCCCGATCGCACCGACTCGCTGCCCCTCCTATCCACTCTTACTCACGCGATGGTGAATGTGGGATTCGAAGGTTACTCAATCACCGATCGCCCGCTAGAGCGTAGTCTGGCTAAAGTGCACCTGGAGCTCGTGGCGCCTATCATGGCCCCTTGGGGCGGGCGCATGGAGCACGGCCTGAACGACCTCATCTCGGTCTTTGCCCCTGCCGCAGCAACGTTGACGCACCTTCAGATTGGGGGGCGTTGCGATACTCGTAGAACGGAAACATGGGTGGCAGTCTTTCGCACCTTCCCTGCTCCGACCTACCTCGAGGCTGGGACCGACGAGGTCGTCTTTGCCGGCGGGTCTCGCGGACTGGGAGGTCGTATGTCCTAGACTGGAGCGCATATGGGCTGATGGCGAGTGGGAGACGTTGGTGGCCATGAAAGAGGCGTACGATCGTGTTGTGGACTGTCTCCGCATTCGCGCGCCGGAGAGGGGCGCTCGGCTGAAGACGTTGCACTTGGAATGCTACGACAGGAGTGGGGAGGCGAAGGCTAAATTCCAAGAGAAGTGTGAGCCGGTGCTGCGGGTTCTCGTCCCGGAAGTAGTTTTCGTGATGACAGTGTTGTGAGCGATTTGGAAAGATGAACATGTTTGCAAACGTTGTATGTATTGTATTATTTTGCTCCACCGTAGTGCTTCGATGAATGCACTCATTGCACTCCGACATGGTAATCCGACTCGGAAGGCGTGGGTAGGAAAATCATTTACATTCCTGAGACGGCCCCAATATCAAGTAGTACACTATATACGTAAGTGCTTCGACTACACGTTAGTGGCGGATCCAGTTTGGAGCAGATCAGAGCACAGCGATGCGATACAGATACAGCAATGACGAATAAACAACCAGACGTGAGAGAGGATAGATTAGATACGGTAGCGAGATGGATATCTGGGATCGGATGGCAGATGCTAGATGGGGAAATGCAGACGATGGGCGAAGACAGACGAATGTAGATGCGGGACACGACGGGAGGAAGGATCTAAGGAGAACGGAGTGTTACTAGTCAATGAGTTCATAATATGTGCGGAACATGGACTCGGAGCGGAGAGCAGAGTTCGAAATGACGCCGTGCACGTGCAGGAAGAGCTTTGGGAATCGGCGGGTGAAATACGCCAGGAAGCCCTCAGGCATCGTCCCCAGCAGTCTTTTCACGTTATCCGGCAGGTCTTGATAATGGTGTTTCTACGAGAACGTCGTCAGCTATGAAGAAACATCACCTTCAGATGCCGTACACACCTTATTCCGCAATGCACGAAGGAGATCCTGAACCGACTTTCCATCGTATTTCCGGAACTTGCCAAGATTCTCGATGAACAACTTATCGAGCCGTGAGTGCCAATCTGCGCCCACGACGTCGTACGCGCCCTTCTCGAGCGCGAGCAGGTTTGGGTCCTTCGGATCCCGACACATGATCTCGAACCTATCCGACGCGTCCTGGAGGAACATGAGTCGCTTGCCTGGGTCCCAGAAGTACGGGTGTAGTAAGCATGTGCTGGTGTCCGGCCTGTAAAGATAAACAATGAGAAAAAACCGTGAGCTCTGACTGCCCCTGAACGCAGAAAGGAACAACGCACCTGTCATACGCCTCAGGACTCAACATCTTGTTGATGAGATCCACGCCCTCCGCGCCCTCCTCCCCAAACCTCTCCAGCCCCTCCAAGTTCTTTGCGTTTTTCAGAATGTTGAACTCCCGCTCAAACCGATCTCCGAACGGATGGAAGCCGTTCGTAAGCACATAGTAATACAAGCACCCCAGCGCGAAGATGTCCACCGACTTCGTCAGCCTTGTCGGTTTGCCTGTCGGGGTCCCCGAACTCGAGCCGCCGCTGCTGCCGATGCCCACGCTCCCCCTCGACGACTGCGACTCGTCGCCCGAGTCGTCGAGCTTCACCTCCCCACGCAGGATCTCAGGCGCGCGCCAGCCGACCGTGCCAGCGGCCATCGAGCCGTGCGCCGTCGGCAAGAAGCTCGTCTGGTCGAACTCGAGCTTCCTACACAGCCCAAAGTCCGAGATGAGCATCCGGTGCCCCGCGTTCTCGCCCGCACCCTTCTTCGCGTACGAGATCAGAATGTTCTGCGGCTTGATGTCCCGGTGGATGATCTTGAGCGCGTGCAGGTGGCGCAGACCCGCGGTGATCTGCCGGAGGGCACGCTTCGGCTCGAACGCGACGACTATGTCGCGGAACTGGTCCGGGCGCTCGATGACGTCCGCGAGGGACGCCGGGCAGAGTTCGAGAGCGATATAGAGGAAGTTGGCGTGCGCCTCTTGGTAGTAGTACCGGATCACGTTCGGATGGTCGTCCGACTCTTGCAGAACGTTGACCTCACGGGAGGCAAGGGTGACGAAGTCGGAAAGCATGCGCTTGACGGCGACCGCGCGGCCTTGTAGCGAGCCCTTGTACACGACAGTCCCGTGTGAGCCCATACCTGCGGCATCCATGCGTCAGCGTGGCCTGATAGACAAGAACCAAATGACGTACCGAGAACAGTGTCCGAAACAACCAAGGTTGGTACTACAGGCGTGGGCGGTGTCGACGGAGCGAGCAAAATAGCGGACGCAGGCTCCTTCAAGCCGTCACTTCCACTATTTGGCGTCGGTGTCGGCTCCGGTGCCTGCTCGACTTCGTCCCTAGGAACAACAATCGTGACCCCCTTCTTCTTCTTTCCCCGTCTTCCCCTCCTGATACCCTTCCGCTTCCCGGGTGTATCAGCTCCATCGCCCTCCTTCTCCGTATCCTCGTCTGGGGCATCCGTAACTGGGTCGGCGACAGGCTCTAGAGTCGCCGGGGCGAAGACAACCTGCTGAGCCGTCGGAATTTCATCTGGGTCCCCACGTGCAGTCGTGTCTTCGAATGCAGGGAGTAGGACAGGATCAGCGTGGCCGTTCGCGACCTTCTCCGGCTGTTCTAGAGCGTGCAGCTCCGCCACCGGTTTGGTTGTGTCCTCCTTAACCTCCGGGGACGGCGCAGGGACGGAAGCTTGAGCCAAAGTCGAAGAGCCTGGAGTCAGGAATTTCTTGACAGACATCCACACCAGCAGCACGATCGCACAGAGCGCAAACACCGACATCGCCTGCGTCTGCCCGCTCATCCTGAGCAGCTTGCCGGGCGGCTGGTCCTCGAGTCGGGGATCAGAGCGGTTTCCCCACGCAGGAGGCGGCTTGATCGAGCTGTTGCCAGTGTCCTTCTCGTCCGGCAACGGCTCGTCCTCGCGGACCTCCACCTCGTGCCTGTTCGAGTTCTGGTTCTGGTACGAGGGCGGAGGCAAGACCGAAGGAGCCCCATCGAGCAGTCGGCTCAAGCGCGACTGGCTGTCCGACCCTAGCGGTCGGACCCCGGTCAGACAGCGAACATCCGTCGCCCCATTCCTACACATCTCGCGGAGCTTCCTATTTCTCGCAACGCGTTTGGCACTATCGACATCTACGGGGAAGTCGTCCGCCTCCTCGTCGAATGAAGCGCCAGGAGGTGGGTCAATTGAGCGCCAGTTGCGGTCCGCGCTGGAGTCGCCAAAGACGACGAGCGGGAAGCGGTCGGGGCTCATCGCAAAGAGGGAACCGCTTTCTTCTACTATGCCGACGTACGCGCGGTCGAGGTTAGGCAGGCCTTTGTGCTTCGTCGCAGTCACAAGATCGGCAAGCGGAAAGATCTCCTGGAGCGTCGGCTGCGGCTGAAGCAGGACGAACGGCTGCTGGCGCTTTGGCGAGCGCACTACGTCGAATGTTGTGACGCTGTAGAAGCGCTAAGTCAGGTGCGACACCACCCAAGCTGTGCATTACCTACATGGGACTAGGGAAGTGGTTTGACCAGACCGGCAACGCTGCGGTGGAATCCGTGGCGGCCGTCTTGAAGGACATGATCTTGCCGGTGGGGAGGGACTGTATGTAGATGTTGTCGGCGGTGCGCTGGTATAGTGTTTGTAGTGCGGTATCCTGATTATTGGGCCCATAGGCTGAGAATGTCAGTCTCTGGACGTGAGTTCGACCACTGGGGCCTTCTGGGCGTGTATGGATGGCTATGTGATAGTCTGAAGCAAATGTCCTGTCAGCAGCGTTCTAACGCACGTATGCCGTCATTGTAGTACGTGTAGGCTCGTGTGATAAGGCGGGAATATCTCGCAAGCAACTGTCGACTTGCTCGACGTGAGAGGCATCCGAGCAATCACCACTTACACATTGCGGGCTGAAAGGAACACTTACCCGTACGTCCAATATACACCTCCGTCCGTTTCC
Organism: Dichomitus squalens LYAD-421 SS1; assembly: GCF_000275845.1. NCBI lineage: Eukaryota > Fungi > Basidiomycota > Agaricomycetes > Polyporales > Polyporaceae > Dichomitus > Dichomitus squalens. Next base: position 83,805 of record NW_006766956.1, on the reverse strand, counting down.
CTGCATCCCTTGGCGGCTTCGAACCCTCCAATTCATCCAAATCCACCTCTTCCGACGACTCACTCATCTCCTCGAACGGCGTCCAGGGACATGTCGGATCCACAGTCGCCTTGATCCTCCCAGTCTCCAGCTCGATCAACAGCAGCGACGTCTCCTTCCTCCCAACAAACACCCTCCGGTCCTCGTCACCAGAAAAGCTAAACGGAGACATGTCGACGAGCTGAGCCATGGAGAACGGAAGGCGCTGCAGCGGGCTGTCAGACGAAGACATGACATAGATGTCGCCAGTCTGCGGCTCAATGATGTAGATCTCCCTGCTCGCATCGTCGTCGTCCGTCAGGTCCGGGTCGACCTCTGGGTGCTCCGTGCGCACGAGAGGGCCAAAAGCTGCGGGGGCGGCCGTCCCAGACGAGGCCATGGACCAGAGGGAGGCACCAGACGTCCTGTTGAGCGCATGGAGCTTTCCATCGACCGAGGCAACGAGGACGATGTCCAACAGCTCGAGATCTCCGCTTCCTGGGTACGAGGGCGGGTGTTCGCTCCGGAGGACATTGACGTGAGTGGACAGGTCTTTGCCCGGGTCAGAGCGGAGGGAGAGGACTTCGGCAAAACATATTCCAGCGGTTACTAGTAAGGCAGATAGAGAAGCGAGCGGTTTCATTCCATGCGAGGAGGCAGGAGACGTGGAGGGAGGAGGAGGTGAATGTGTTTAGCAGGAGCAGTCGTGTCCAGATCTCGGTTTCAGAGGCCGTGCGAACTTCGGACTCATGGGCGTCCATTGGCACAGCCTCCGTCGTGGCCTCTTCCTCGTTCTCGAAATGCCTATAGGCTCTCGCCACAGCGCTGAGACCTACGATATTGTACACTGAACTATATTCCGTGTGGAATTCATGATGGTAATATTCTCTCTTAATTGTGGTTGTATTTATTGACAAGCCAGGATCCAATAACAGCGGTCAGGGAGATCCACTGGTCTTCGTGGAGCATTGGTTGCGTTCGGAGAAAATCCAGAGTACATATGAGCCGAAGCATTCAAAATCAAGATTTGCTATATCCTGTAAGGTGAGCCATCAACGGTGGTGCAGGTACAGGAATGCCCCTCTACCTATATCAATCTTCCGCAGTGACCTCCAAGCCAAGCTGTCCTGAGCACATAATCTTTCCACGCCTCCGAAAGTGGCCTCCACGCATGGTGCCAATTGACTGCAGGCGCGGTATCCAAAAATTGTGCCGTACAAGACAGCTTTGTCTGACTGGTGGATGATCTCCATCGCTATTAGTACCGAGGCTCTCCTAGAAGGCAGACGATCAGCGACTTGTCCGTGCGGCGCCAGCGACGAAGTGCAAGTATACATGCAATATTTCCTTTCATGCCTTCAGCCAGGCTATGGATAATCTACATTTCACCCGGGTAGCTTCAGCTTCAAAAATCGAGCATACTTTTGCTAACTCACCACCTATCGCGGGTTGTCCAGAGTTCAGGTGGTCATCATTGACTCGATATAACGTTTAGCGTGTGTCGTTTCTTTGTGGCCCAATGGTCTAGTAGTATGATACGCGCTTCGGGTTATTCCCCCTGGTTTGTGAATCGGGAAATGCGCGGGGTCCCGGGTTCAATTCCCGGTTGGGCCCTTTTTGACCCCCCTCAAACAAGCAATAGGACAAGGTGAGAGATGCATGCTCTATGCCCAGAGTCATTCTGTTGATCTGGCTCTCGCGAATCTTCTCATAGTATGCAGAAATATATATAGATAATGTATCTCGGTCGGATGTTTTGAATCCAGAGTAGCATATGACTAGCAGCACGCGTTGATTCTATCGTCTCACGGGACGCGAGGGGGACAACAGACGTGTGTGGAGTGAGTTCTCAGCAGAGCAACAGATACACTTGGCCAAGATGAGACGAGTCGTGCGATGATTCACTAGGGATTGTTACACTAGCTCCAACGGGAAGACAACAAACGACAAAGCAGAACTATTAGAAGCAAATGCCTACGGAGACAAGAGTAAGCATGTGGTAAGTAAACAATGAGTGCCAGGAAAGATGCTGGAGCAGAGAGCAGGGGAAAAAGAGAATCGACCTGTACAATATACATCTCACGCGCCCGGATAGCCGGGAGGCGGATATTCTGGCGGCATAGAGTCGGACCCCGCGCTGAAATCCGATCGACTCGCGGTCGGTGCGCGTGTATGTTCGATCCGGTCAGCAATGAGCTGGATCAGCCTGTCCACCACCGCCGCCTCTGATCCCGGGCCCTGGCTCAGCCGCGGGCTGGTCGGTGAAACTGCAGGAGCAGCTGTGGCGCCTGTTACGATCCCCGACGAAGGAGGCGCGGACGATGCCGAGTACGCGCTGGACGAGGGAGGTTGGTTGTTCGCCCGTGTTGCGGCCAGCCCTTCCACAGCCAGCTTCCTGATCTCGCTCATCATCGGCGGGGCCGTCTCCCGCGCCGTTATGATCTCGACGTCTGCCACGTCTGGGTACGGGCTCACCGCAGGAACCGGCGGATCGCGCGCGGGGGCTGGAACGCGACGTCTGCGAAAGTAGAAGACGAGCGCACCTGCGAGGATCGCCAAGCCGGCGAGCCCACCGATGACCCCGCCCGCTATCCTACCCGCGTCAGAGGAGTGTGCGGAGTTAGGCTGAGATGTCGAAGGGTTCGATGTCGCCGATGCAGATCCACTGGCAGTGCTAGAGGTTTGGAGGGTGCTGACAAGACGGAAAAAAGAGGTTGGGTCAGGGCTCATCGAGACGCACACAAAGCAACAGAATGTATATAGACATACCTGCTCGGGGACGTGCTTGAGTTTGTGCTGGTGGCATTGAGACCGCCGTGGACCGTCACAGAATTCAGCCAAAATATCAACCCATCGCCGACTTTGGGGGTGATATTGACGGTGTGCGTTGCAGAGGGGTCAAGGCCGTCCTGATAGAATAGCAGAGCATCGCCAATCAACCACATAGTGCTCTCGTTATACGAGGTTGTGACGTCATCAAGTGTCTAATAAGTCCGTCTGAGATATCCATATCGAAAAATTGAGAGAAAGGTGACTGACAACATCGTACGTATAACCTCCCCAATTCCTCGAGCCGTTCACAGAGACACCGGAGCCTTGGAACGCAAACGACAAGGATGCTGGTGAGCTCTGTACCTGGTAGTATGGCGCGGAATGACTCTCGCTCGGGATCTGACCATTCGGATCGGTCTTTTGCGACCAATCACCTCTGTATTCGAAAAACGTTGGATCTGTAGCTGCAAAGACCTGGGATGATGGGATATCCTCTCTGAAGACCTCCATCAGATATGACTTCCAACACAATGCACGGAAACATACCCTGGGAGCGGTCTAGTGATGTCGGCCCAGTCGAAAGAGAACAAAGCCCCGTCTGAAGCATGCGCAACTAGTGTGACATTGTGCGTCTTCTCGTCGAGGGCAGTCATGTGGAACAACTCAGGGCCGCTCGCCGCTTGGAATGACTGCAGCGACCCATCGACTGAAACATCGTACGAGCAATTCGCATTGCCGTACAAAGCGACTTCGGTGCCTTGACATGGCTTGGTATGAGTTTTCATGGGAAAATGAGAAGGCAACTTGCTCACCGTAGAATGTGAAGTCCAGACTCGCATTAGGAAACCCAGTGATGTGCAGGCTTTGGCCGGTGCCCAGCTCCCCACCAGCAGTATTGAACCCCTTGTCCGAATACCAAGGCTGCCACCCAGTACTTGTCCAATTCCCAGCGCCGCCATCACCTGTCATGCACAATCAGCATGGAACAGAAGATCTCCTGATGTGAGAAGCCTCGAGCTCGGGGCGACACGTACCGTGAGGGCGATAGTTGATGAAGGAGCTCGAGTCGTCAATGGAGACCGTCCAACTACCCATTGCTGCCTGACAAGGGTAGGAAAGTAGAGAGGTGTGCTGTCTGTAAGGGACACGATTAGTTATATGTTACTTCCGTCGGCAAGCATCGATCGTAAAACTAACAGAATCAGGCCGGGTGATCTATACGCGACGCCCCAACTGTCACTCATACATTTGACGGCGCCGACGTATCTCCGCTATAGCTCTACACCTTCCCGCGGATACTTAGGATAGAAACAAATGAGCCCATTGACCTCCATCCCTGACACAGAACATCAACGTTGGCAAACCGACAGTAGCCAGCAGCAGTACACTGTGATTACCCTGAGGGTCCTCACGGGCTTTCCATGTTTCGATTTGAAAATCGCTCACACGAGACCTCGACGCCCGACTAGTCCTATTTCCAATATGTGGTATATCATCTGTAGGTGGTAATGCGGTGCCTGGAGTAAGCGGTGCCTTTAGTGATGGAGCACAGGAATGGGCGTCGTGCCAAGCCCTGATTTGTCTTCCCATGATGTCTTACGAAAAGTCGCACAACGTTTGCAATATCTTCCGACAGCGGTAGAGTCGAGGAATAATCAACTGAAATGATACATATATCAGTCTCGACGATCCAACATAGCAGAGCACAGATAGCAACTGATGAACATATATAGATGAAGAAGTGTCTTTCAAGGTGACTATGCAACCAAGAAAACGCATAGGATACCAAGCAAGCTAAGTACTGTCACACTGCCTGCATTGCTCCAACGAGGAGGAGCACCAGACTTGTTCGACGAAGTTGATGGGCTACCCGTTGGAGAGGCGGTACTTCCAGTCGAAGTACTACTAGACGAAACGTTGGGATCCGTTATGTTGGGTGCCGCTTGTAGGGCAAGCTGAACATATCGTTAACATAAAAATGGAGCGAATCAACATGGTCATCGTACTCGGGACTTACCAAGGCGAGATGGCCGCCAACGACAGGACGAGCAAAGTTCCCGCCCATAGCTTGTTTACCGCTATCAGTGTCGTACAAATCACTCAAAGGGTTGCTGTTCTGTCCATCGGACGCGTATTTGACTACTGCGCTGACGATCTGGTCCCGTACATCGTTTGAGGTGACTGTGGCTGCGGTCCACATCGACCAATCTGTCACAAATCAATGTATCGGAGCCGAATGACTTCAATAGCCGTTTTGTCTGCAGTAGATAACTCAACGCACCGGACTTCGTGTATGTGTGTCGCGTATCCAGAATGACCCCATAGGTGTCTGCAGTGTATTGTGAGAATAGATGAATCCCGCAATCGTTCTAATGTTCTGAACACGCACTAGCTTTGCCGTTATACCAGGAAGTTTCTGTTTGTTGACATTCGTATGAGCTAAGAGTGACGCAGAGCAGGCAAAAGCTACAACGGTTACGCACGCAGGTCGTACACGGAGGAAGGGAAGACATTGGTGGCGAGGAGTTTGTCAGCGTACAGATTGTAAGTTAGGCCCCAGCTAACGATGAAGTGAGACAAGGTCTGGATTGGAAAGCTGATTGCCGTACCTAGCATCGTCACCATACTTGAGAGTGTACGTCAGCCCATGACGCTCATTGTCAGCTGCTGGAAAGAACAGAGATAACGCAACGTACCGAAAGGGTCAGATGAGAGCCAGACGAGGAGATCGCGTAGTTCTGCCATTGCTGAACGTACGAGGCCGCAAGCGTCTGCAGAGACGTGAGCCTCGTTGTCAAGCTATGAAGGACAAGACGTTAACTCCTACACTGTAGTTCGTGTACTTCGACATGTCGTTGGTGAGTCGAGCGATCTCAGCCATCGCCTGTATCCCGACAATACCCTTGATAGCAAGATTGGTTTGGTTCGCAAGCGATCCGGCGAAGTTGTCCGTGCTAACTTGATTTGCTGGAATCAAGGAGTCCTGGACCAGGAACTGGGTCCATTGGTCCAGCAAGCCAGACTTGTATGTTGATTCCGAAGTTAGCCGGCCGTGAAATGATACCCAGCCAGTGTGGATGGACGTACATAGGTGCTGAGCAAAGACATATCATTCGTCCACTGAGTATAGCTGAGCGCCATAATGAGCATGTTCCCACTTTCTATCGAGAGTATGTGTGAGCATTCAATGCTTCAAAGATATTTGCACATAGAACCATCGTACCTTCTACAGGCATCTGGATGTCCAGCCCTGCAGCGATGTTGTTAAATTGGAGTATGTATAGCAGGGGATATCACGTCAGAAGTGTTGCCTTACCATCGTTGTGGCCAGTGGCGTTCGGATAACTTGAGCCTAGGGCATGAGGATAATCAGAACCCCAGGAGATTCAGAGAACGGCCAGGACGAACCCATGTCATGGGCACACCAACGATTCGGATACTGTCCTGAGTTCTGATACTGTAGTGACGGAAGCAATAGTGATCTGCCTATCGCTGGGTTCGTGTAGAGGAAAAGAGGCCAAGAAGGGTAGATGACGTCCACGGTATTCACGGTCTGTCGGCTTCGTCAATGTCAGAACTACCAAATCGCACGCGCTGGGGCGTACATTGTCTGATGATATCTCTACACATCCAGAAAGGACCATCAGTTCAAGCGAGCCATAGTCAATCTTCAGAAGCCGCACGCACGCTTAGTGAACGTGAGGATGTTTGATGTGTCCAAAGTCCCGTCCATCTTCTTCCCGACCGTGATCTCGATGGCGCCGAAGGTTTGCCGTATCGAGAGCGCGACCAACGAAGCATAATCGGAGGAGATGTTCCGCGCATCGTTGTTGATCTGAGCATCGAACGCGTCCGCTCTAGCCACAGCGTTATTGTAATCCTTCAGAAAGGCTGCAATCTAACGATATGACCTGGCCATTAGCAACAATCAACATACAAAGCATCCATGCTCACGGCATCTGCCATCGTAGAGTATCGGGTCCAGAAGTAGGAGCTCAGGGCCATTCGTCCATTGTTGACGGTGACATACTGGATCGCGGGGTCACGTGCGTGTCCGACCGAGTAGACGACAGGGGTTGTCGCAGCCGTGACGGTTCCGAAGTCGTGCGCAAACGCAAATACAGGCCAGTTGTCGTTCACGGCACGGAACTGAGTGTCCTGTGTATTGTTGAGTACGCCATTGTTGATGAACTCTGCGCGGACAACGATGTCTTGTCCAGTCTGGTATGTCGTTCCCGGTACCTGCAATGGAACTGTTTATCAGACTTGCGAGGGTAGCTCAATACACGAGGCTGGGCGCACGCTTAGAGTCGAGTGGTATGCAGCACCCTCTGCACAAGAAGACATCAGTACGCCCCGACGCAGGAACAAAATAGTTACCTACGCTGAATATGGTCGCCAAGCTCGCTGTACTCAACCTGATTCGTGAGCTGAACCTGGTGCGTTATCACATCCCCAGCGGTTGTCGTCCAATTGATGGTGGGAGCGCTGAGGCGAGTCCCAGTCACCCATTCCCCGGAAATATCAACGTACACCTGGACTTTGTGCGAATTCTGATCGTTTGACGCTGCAGAGATAGAGTAGTATGATAAAGGAAGGGATTGGTTCACGAGATCACTGGGCTATAGTATATTCATCACTGGGATGCACCGGACGAGGACATGGCTGTTGCTCACCTCCACGGGACTAAAGAAAGTGATGTTCAGATCGACCGGGCCGGCCGTCATGACGAAGCTGCTTTGTGTTGAAGTCCACTACCATGATTGTCAGGTTCGATCGAAACGGACCATGCCAGTAGTCTCACTTGAAGACTCTTCTGAGTAGCCTTGGTAAAGGTTGTATTGGGCACTCCGGGTGCACCCATCCAGACGTACGCTGTACCATCAACCTTCGCAAATCCTGACCACCCGGAGACATCCTTGCAAAACATCAGCATATGCGGGGTTCATCGTGATAAACGTCTCACCTGCCCGGTCCAGAATTCTGGCCATACATCATTGAGAGCGTTACCGGCGCCTTGGGGTAGCCATACCGAGAGGTATGGGGAGCGCACGGCAAGCGGGACGGAAGCTGGGCTGAAGGGAGTCGCGGTCCAATTTCCCGCACGAACGCTTAGAGCCAAAGTCACAGAGACGACTGCGTAGGCTAGCAAGGGCATTGCGCTGGGACACGCAACTCAAGCAAGGGACCGTGGACGTGGTGAAGTAAGATGCTGGGTTAGTGCATCCGCGGCCGGCAAGAGGGAGGACATCGAATTGTCATGATCGGAACAATCCAAGCATAAAAAGTTTGACTCCACGGCAGAGATGAATCCTGCATTGGACCCAATATTAGCCCAGCATCGCGTAAGACATTTCTCACACACATTGCCCGCCGATCAACACAGCGCTCAATAGATCTCGGCTGAACGCAAGCGGCACTGCAGTAGGGCCCTGCAATGGTTTGAGAACAACTCCAAACTCTAGCCTCTGTGCTCCTTAATCTCTGTTGCCGAACCTACGGGGCGCTGCTATAAGTTGCGCTGCCTGGCCGACTGAAGGCCTGGGCTTTTTGGCTGTGCTCTGACGCTTTATATCGAGTGGGCGTCCATCTGTCAATGAGCACCGCTTCCAGGGATACGTTGGGCGCGGGCTGTGCTAAGACCGTCTACATATGACGCAAGTCGACATCGCGAGGCTCCTGGGTGGTGAGAGCACGAATCGCATGAACTTCACAAATAGAAAGGAACATCTGACGCAAGCGAGCTTCAGCCATTCGGACCCAATTTTCTGCATCCACCTTCTCGGGATCAGGTTGGTTCGGGTGGCAAGCGCAGGATTGATGCAAAGGTAGCACTTAGAAATCGTATCGTATCCCAAAGGATAAGAGACCGGGATAGGTCATAATGCAGCTAACAGGGATGGTAGAGCAGTGACCGCATGCAGGATACGCACCTGAAGAGCCACGATCTCGAAGGTGGAGCCTGACACTTGAGGAGGAGCACAGGAGTAAGCTCGATACAGCAGCAAGAGGTCATATGACATTCTCCAGCATAGCGTGCAGAAGGTCTCTTGTTGGTGTGAATCGGAGAGGTTATGGAGGAGAGTGATGAAGTTCTCCCGAGTCCCACATAATCCGATGGGATCCACGGGCGGGCGTCTATTTGTCCTACATAGAATGGATTTTGGCGCTACACTTCATGTAGTCTCTTGGTCCATTGGCATCATATGCTCGACGTCACTAACTGTCGGAGCGCATGTCTTTGAAGTTGCTTTCTATTAAGGACAACCTTTCGCGACTTAAGGGACTACCATGGTATTGGAATTCAGGATTGGACGGTCTCGTAGGTACATGTCCCGTTATGGATATGCTTAGTCAGCTTGTAGTATATGTTCCTCTCGCTGTCACACGCCACTTGTTCCTCATGCGTTTGCAGAGCTCAGCCAAACGCAATATACTGTGTTATCGTTCTTACGACTCCCTCGCGAACTTCAACACATGGGTCACGCTAGGGCTTTTTAGCTACGTCGGGCAGGGGGGCTACGGGGGGGGGGATTTTTAAGCCTTCCAAGGAGTCCGCCATTCAGTACGCCCATCTCCATTTTGCCATGTGTGCCGATCACCTGCACCGTCGATGTAGGGACGGGGGAGATTGTCGAAACTTGTGTTGTTCAACGACTATCCAATGTTGGGCAGCTACTTCTGACTTAGGCAGCGTTTGCGACGCGGCCCCATCCGCCAAATGAAGCGACCTCTATCGCGACCTTTCTCCTCAGGAGATGATGGCGGCATGATTACAGTGAGTAGTGTTTCCTGTCCGTGTCCCGCACATAACTATAGCGTCAAGGTCAAGCCATACGAGCTCCGATAACAAGATTCTGTACTCAAGTTCACGCACATCTTGACTTCGACTCGTGTGGCTAGATGCCGTGTCGCTACGAGGTACGCATGCTCCCTACCTCCCTTCCCACAGGCCACGTGCGGAGCTCATACCTATTCAGCGGCGACGGCGCAGGGTCGGCAAAGGACTTCAGGTCCAAGATGCTGTACCCTGTAGCTTTAGTCAGAAGACCAGGAAGATGGGCTGCTCTCCATCCTACGTTCAATAGACGTATTGACACACGCACAGAGTATTCTGACACGTCGAATCCTCGATACGCCCTAATAACGAACGTGAGACAGTCGTTCGGACGCAGCTAGGCACCCTCTGAATATCCACTCGGTCACACGTCCGGGGAGAGAGTGCGTCGGCCGTAAGAGGTTTGAGTACAATCCCTCCCTACTCTCCACTGACCAACCTTGCGTCTTGAACGACGCGCTCTCTGACCACCTCAGGGAACAATGCAGACTCGAATGAGGAGGATAGTGTTGACGGCGACCCAGGCGAAGCGGGAAAAGCGGAGCCTTCTAAGGGCAAAGCCGAGAGCGCTGGTGACGGCGCGATACGCTGCTACCTAGCACCCCCTCGCTGAGCAGGATCTCGCATCCACTCTGAGAGCCCGAAGGCGCCAGGGGAAATGTACATGGTCGAATGACCGGCGTCCCTGATGCCACGGTCTGAGCCTTTTGTGAAATGGTGCTGGCGACTTGCGTACTCCAATTCTCATAGGCGTTCATACCGGGCCGGAAAACATGCGGGCGAAACTCGCCAACTTGGACTTAGCCGGCGTGCACGGGAGGGACAGGTGCAAATCCGGAGACGACGGATGACAAGATGAACGACTGTGTGCCAGCTGGAACTGTGCGGTACGGGATCATGTATCAAGAAGAGCTATAACCTTGCAATCTCATACGGAGAGCCTACCAATTGATTCCTGACGATATTGTACTCACGTGAGACTTTCTCAACTGTGCTGTGACAGTATGAGGTTCTTTTGCAAGGCTCTAGATCGAAGTACGTTATTACTTTTAGTCGGTCGGGAGTCTTCGGTCTGTCGTCGGACGGAGGTGCCAGTGCGCCACGGCAGTGAGACGGCTACGTGATGATAAGCCGAACTTGTGCCATTTGTTCCCGGCAACGTTTCTGCAAGTACGCGCAGCCCTCTGCCGTGAACCACTGTTCCCCATATTTCTATTCCCATGATGATTGCTCTGCTCGAATATGTAGTTTGTGATTGCTTACTGACATGTAGGAACTACGGGTGGCTCTGGACTCGTTCCGAAAGTTTCCGTAGAAATACATTTGGCTCAGCAGAGGGGCACAGCTTTGCCAAGAAGGACAGACGATCGAGAGATCATCCGGAATCGCGTGCCTTCGCCCGGGCGGCTCGACATCTCCCTCCTCGCATCTCCCGGTCCCATCTCTCCTTCTCTCTGTACCACCACACCCATATACCCCCGTATCCCCGTCCTTGCCCGCTTCTGCTCTTGGACTCTCCCGCGAGCGATCTCCGCCACGTTCATCTCACACGACCGTTTGCCCCTCGCGTCTCACATCTCGCACTCTCACGTCGCCCGAGCATGACCGCAGGCCCCAGCAGATCCCGCGTCACCAGAGTCGAACTCACCGCTGATCAGCTGCTCGGGTCAGACCTCACACCCGCTCGTCCATTCAAACATTCGAAGCATGGACCAAAGAACATAACCGTCGAGCAGCTGCTGGGCACGAGCCTCACGATCACGCCTGCCGCACGGAACAACGCCGCGTCGCGATCTCGGAGCACCCCACGTCCAGCTGCGCGATCTCCCCCATCAAGCTTCGTGCGTCCCTCCTTGTCGCGGAACGTGCCAGCTGTCCCGAATCCCACCCGCATTACCGCAGATGAGGTGCTGAGGACGGGCTTGCCTGTGCGGACGCTGCAGGCCGCGAAGCAGCGCGCCCGGACAGGACAGACTTTGGTGCTCACGGCGGAACAGCTGCTCGGCTCTGGTGCTAGCGGCAGTAGCTCCAGTCCGGGCAGCTCTCGCGTGCTCCCTGCCTCAGAGCTTGCAGGGTCTGGGCCGAGTTCTCGGATGCGATCGAGTCACGCGAGAGATAACGCCTCCAATCCTCCTTCAGGCCCGTCTCGATCTGCTGCTGGCGCTGGTAACAGCCGTGTTGCTCGTCCGTCCACTGCAGGAGCGGCCACAGGAGGTGGCAGTAGTGGGAATGATTCTTCGAGTGCAGGTCGCGGAAGGGACAATCGTCCTCGGCAATTGCGACGCAGCAGCAGTATGGGATCAACGCACACGCTGCCCATCTACACGAAGGAACCTGGAGAGTCTGAGGTTGTCATATCTCGGTACGTCGCAGTTCCTCTGATTCCTCAATCATTGAAGGAACGGTTTCCTCCCTACCATGCCTATTCCATCCCGGTGCACTTGAGTACCTTCGCGTCATGAGGCATGCGCCGCAGTTAGCGTCCTAGCATTTGTGCCACCCTATCGTGCACCATCATATCAAACTATAATCGTCGTCTTCTAATCACATGCGTTATTGTACTGACATATTCTGTCATACTGTAGTGGCACCGCTGATCTCGAGGATGAGATTACGATCACGGTGATGACCCCTGTCGAGGAGAACGGCCCAAGCTTCGTGGAAGGTTTACCAACTTCCAGCTTAAGTGCCTCCACGGCCCTCGATTCCGCGCAACAGCTCAGTCCGACGCTTGACACAGGCGCACCCCCAGCACTCAACCCTGTTGTCAATTCAGCGTCGAGCCCTGTGATGACCACTTCCCGTTTAAGTCCGACGCCCACGACGACTCCGATTGCAATCCCTACTGGACGTGGGCCGTATGCCGCGCGAGCCCCGCCAGCGCCGTATGCAGATGAAGTGCCCTCGTACGAATTCGCCATGAGTACGCCTGACCTACATGCCCTTCCAATCCACATTCCCCCACCGAGCTCCCCCGCTCTCGGCTCGCCGCGTGCCCTCAGCCCGTCTACCCCCAGTCCGTCCACACCCGCAAGCCCGTCGAGCCGCCCTGACTCATCGAGCCCCCCAAGCCCTACGGAAGGCGCGGAATCCCCTCGCAGACGATTTGGGCTGCGGTCGCTCTTCCGTAGCTCGAGCAGGACGCGCCTGCGTGGGGGCTCTGTCTCGGGGTTGCCTTCGCTGGGCCTCACGTCGCCTCCGCCTCCGCTTCCCCCTCTCCCGGTCGCATCTCCTCGACCGTTCCATCGCTCGTCCCATTCGGCGTCGATGCTCGACCTGCTTTCGCGTTCTTGGTCAGACAACCCCATGGTCCGTGCCCGATCTGACCGCGGAGACGCGTAAGACGGGCTTCAGGTCCCGCTTCCCTACGATCTTACGTCTCTCCATGTCTCATGTCAAGATTCTATCCCTCCTACTTTCAGTGGATCGAGCAGTTGGACTCTTATATATTGCACACCCCTCTTGGTCAACATTGCTCTCTCGCCCACATTCTACCTTTCTATCTGGCCGCCGCTGCTTTGCCGCCGTCTATGCCTTACCCATTGCTGTAGATTATACCGTCATTCCCTATGGTGTCTCCATCCACATCTATACTTACCGTGTGTATCTAGCTCCTGATTGCATGAAGTTCCGTTTGCCACGCCGTCAGCCCCAGTCGCTCATCTGGTATGAGAAGTCTCACGGTAAAGACGGCACCATCCTTCTTTACCATCCAGATTGACAGATCGTTCTCGCCTTTCCGTAAGTCTCAGCGTCCCCTTAACCCCGCAGGTTTCGCGAGGCGGCAGTCAATAGTTATGGCAGAAGGGCTGCCTTCCTTTCACAACAAGGCGTTGCGCGGCCGTATGTGGCCTAACATGCCAGCGGCGGCGGGAACATCAACCTCGTGATGGCGTTTTGGGCATTACTGACGGTGTGACTTTTGGCACTGTCATAGACATCGGTACAGCATGCCGAAGCATGGTAGTCAATCTGGCAGAAGGGGTCCATATGCTACCAGAATGTTGCAGAACTGGGATGGCGCTCCCTTTAGGAAGTGGGTGTACACGTATGGGCTCAATGCGGGATTAGGATAGGCTGACGACGTCAGCGATGTAGCGGATAGCTTGTGTGCCAGCAAGTCGGGAGCAGAGAGCGTGGAGAAAGAGTACCTGGAACAGTCTTCGCAAGGGGGGACGGCCATGCAGGTTCCGGCGGCAAAGCGAAATGATCGGGGGCGCCGGAGCAATGCGATAAGGTTGGTAGTGCATCCTGACGTGGACGTTTTGGATTGCTACCATCACTTTGCTATGTTCTACCGCAGTCCATTTTGGCGGCGGGCGTCGAGCAGCTCGTCTCAACGTCGTTGCAATCCATTCTTGCTCGATGACTGATGCAGGTCTGTCCTACGTCACGTAGCGTTCCCTGGCAGCCCAGAGTAGTCACCTAGCATTGGGATTCGAAGACAAGCGACGTGAAGCTTATCATCCCACGAGCACAGCGGACCGCGACGGCGAACAGAATCAAGAAACCGTCCGAGATGGCGTGCCGTACAGGTGCACATGAGCGTCGCGCATCCGCTGTACGTCCATCACACCGCTCGTTTTTCTCATCCCGTCTCTCTTCCACATGGCTCTATCATTCTGCTTCTCGACAGCGATGCCGCGCGACCGGGTTATTCTTAACTTTACTCCCCGCTTCCCGCTCAACATGGCCGACATGTCCCCAGGAACGCAGCGTGTTCGCGATCCGACCCAGTGGATGCTCACAATTCCCGAGCAGGAGCCCCCTTTCCTCCGACGCGTCGCGCGCAAATAAATGTCAGATGCTCAAGTGCAGCGACCCTCCCGACGTCTGAGCTCCTCCTCGCTCGACTCTCGAGGCTGGCACGCCCGTTACCAGGCTGATACGTCCCCTACGAGGCTTCGCTGCTGTCTCTGCGTACTCATCCTCCGCCAGTCTTAACGCGTCACTGCCAGCATCATGGTCCTGCTCGCCGGACGCTTCGCTGCCCTCGTAGCGCTCCTTAGCCTCTCCGGAGCCGCGCTCTCCGCACCTGCGGTCCACGTAGCCGCCGATCCTTGCGTGAAGGTCGCAGGAAAGCAGTTTGCTTTCCCAGCCGACGCGCTCGCGTGCTTGAAGTCGTTCCCGTTCAATGAGACGCTGCGTCAGAATGTGCTCACCGTCGTCGATCGTGTCTTCAACTTCTACACGTTCGAGGACTTCTACTTGCACTCGCCTCCGCCGTTCCAGGACTCGACGACCAATATCCGCGCTCAGCTTCAGCGGATCAATAGCACAAAGTACAAGGTGACGTTTCAGCGTCTTTCTGTCAATCAGCAGAAGCTTGACGTATAGGCTCATGAGCACAGACGGACTACGACTTCAACCACGACTTGTTCGAATTCACGAATCAGCTGAATGATGGTCACACACGTGCGTCCCTGCCTTTGTTCTATAAACGCACGCATGTCTTTCGTTTGTCGTTGACGCGAGCGGGCGCCCGCTATTCCAGGCTGGCTTCCAAGCTGCTACGAGACATATCAGAACCTCCTCCCCGCGCCCGTCGTGACGCTCGAGCAGAATGGCGTCGAGAGTGTGTTCGTTGCTCCCGATCTGCTGGAGTTCATCCCTCTCGTCGGCAGCGGCTACACTGACCTTCTTGCCTCGATCGGCTTTGACTGGCAACGCCTGGCCGGCGCGCGCGTGCTCGCGATTGAGGGCCAGGACCCGTACGCTTACGCAGACTTCATCGCCGCAACCCAATCTGGCAACTACCTAGACCACGGCGTGCGCGTGAACAGCGTGTTCAGCAGCTACCGCATCTCGGGCAACGACTTCTCGCAGCGCTTTGGGGACATTGCGGGCCCTGCGTTCCCTGATTTGCAGTCGCTCACGATGACGCTCCAGCTGGTCAACTCTACGAAGCCCGAGACGGTCAAGGTCCCGTTCATCTCTAGTTTTGCCGGCGTCGCGTTCACGAACGGCGCTGACTAGTGAGTTCCCACACGATGCGAGAGTAGGCTAGCACTGAGCTGCTCCTGCGATATGCGACATGTACAGCTGGGCCAACAACTGCGCGGCCAATGACGAAACGAACGGCGTCGACAACAAGAGCGGGAGTCAGTTCGGAAGGCTCGCTGCCTCCGATGCCCCGCCGCAGAAGACCCGGAAACTCGCGAAGGCGAACGTCGTCGACCTGCAGGCGGTCTCTGTCGGCTTACCCTCGCAGTTTGAGCCGACAGTCCCTACTCTTAGTGGCAGCGAGGGAGTAATCAAGTCGTATGTCCTACCGGATAACAAGACCGGTGTGGTACGTATGCTAACTCTTTCCCGGTGCACGCTCGAGATGATCGTTTGCACTGCTTTTAGATGTTTGTGGGCTCGTTTGAGCCGGATGACTTCAACGGGTTCCAGACCGACGTTCAGAGCGCGTTCAAGGAATTTGAGCAGGCCGATGTATCGCAACTCATCGTTGACCTGACCAACAACGGCGGTGCGCATGCTTGAATCATGCGTCCTTGTCTGATGTTGACCAAGCGACAGGTGGCTTTGTTTGCCTCGGACAGTTCCTTCACGCGTTCCTCACCGGCAGCAAAAGCCTCGGCAACTTCCAAAACCCGTAAGATCCTTCCGATTGAAGAACCTCATCGCATCCTTGTTGAGCTGGCCGTGTCATAGTGGCTTCCAATCCACGCTGCGCGCCAACCCGCTTGCCCAGAAGATAGTTGCTTCTGATATTGCTCTCGGCCTCAACGCTTCATTCTCCTTCTACACGCCAGACAACTGTATGCTTGATCCTGAGGTGGTGCGGTCCGAAGCTCACGTATGTTGACATTGTTACCGTTGCAGATGATTTCCTGAACGACACTCAAATGCCGCTGACGGACAACTTCGTAAACCCTCCAACGACGAGGACCATCAACGGTCAGCAGTTCGCGGAATCCCAACGCTTCGGAGTATGTTAAACTGTTTGATCCATTTGGATGATTACTGAATCATGAGACTGGCAGGATACATGCGAGCTGGGATTTGTCGTCGATATTCCCGAGGAGCCCTTCTTCCCACCAGAGTACGTTGTCTCGCATACGACCTTTGGGGGTCCCTCGATTGAAGGAGCTAACCTGTGTGGCCCATCGACAGTAAGATTGCGATTGGTTAGCATCTATATCCTCTTGGAGCAGGTCATATTGATGAGCAAACTCGTCTAGTCGGTAATGCGAATTGCGCCTCAACATGCGCGATGTTCAGCACCCTCATGAATGAGCGCCATAACACGACCATTGCTAACTTCGGCGGCAAGCCTGGATCCACGTTCCAGTTCAAGGGTGTGTTTCGCGTCATCAGTTCTTCTGGGCACATCATGTTCTCTGACAAGTGGATGTGACGGTAAGGTATGGCCGGCAACCAGGTCTTAGAGTGGTTCGATATCGACTCAGAAATTAAGACCGCGAACTTGAAGGATGTAAGTAACCTCTTCTGTGGTTCTAGGGTGGATGAGGCTGACGCGTATATAGGATCCGCTCGCTCCTCCTGATCTGTGAGTAGCTGCGCGAGGTGGACGTGAATGTAAGGGACTGACCTGTTTCACGACAGCCTCGTCAACGCCGACTTCCGGTAAGTCAACTCACAACCACCGCCGTGCATTTCTTAATCATCTACTCGATCGTCTAGTCACAACTGGCGCATTGGTGAGCTGTTCCTGAACCGCCACTCCTGCAGCGAACTAACGGTTATACCCGTAAAGCGTACAGCTTCCTTGACGAGACCACACCTATTGGTGAGTGGGACATCGTCAATGAAAGGAGATATGCTTCCTGACAGAACATTAACAGAGTACAAGTCCGAGCCTGCGCGCAGTAAGTTTCGATTTGCGGCAGCTGTGCGGCATTCTGATGGCTCTGCCAATCTACAGTCAGGTTCCCTTACACTGCCGACACTTACAACAACCCGCAAAATCTTTGGACATTCGCGTGAGTGTCATTCGTGATTGCGTAATTATGCATTCCGTTCATTGAGATGATGCGATTACGCAGAGCTTCGAAGCTTTTCTCTTAGCTCGTTCAGTCCTTCACTGAAACCGGACAAACCTGCCGTACAATCGCCGTTGGGAAAGTACTCGCCGAGACAGGGCTATCGGGGCTTTTGTCGAGTTGATTCCAAACTCAATCTACCTGGAATTCACCAGATGTTCCAATTGAACGGATGCGGAGTGACGTGATGAGATGTCGTTGAGCGTGGAGCAGTACATTCAACAATCTCAGGCTTCCGAGCGAATTGCATCGTCTTGCCGTTTGTCCACAGCCAACTAACCCCAGATTCTTCTGAGACGCGAGGGTGTCTTCGCTGTTAGTTGATGATCCACCGTACCGCACCCCTCAGCGATACGAACTTGAGATGTGCCCAACCAACAATCGATAGGTGAGCGGCTGACATCGTGCTGTGACGTATTCCGGTATGAGATCCTCGGGGCAAGCGGCTGCTCATGGACGCATCTCAGAGGTGACTGGCGCGCACTCGATTGCATTTTCCCTCGGTGTTCGTTCTGATCCATTCACTCCTTCGCTTTTCTGGAGGGAAGAGGTCCACCGACGCTGAGCGAGACAGAGATCTCGTAGACGACATGAGAAGGCGAAGGCGTAGGTTACTTACCTGAAAACTGTCGCACTTCCTGGCTCCCGTCGGCGAAGGTATGGTCGAGACGTTCCGTAAGTTGCTTCTAGGTGTCAGAGCTTGAAGACATCGGAAGCTAGCTATGGTGACAGATACCCGTTCGACACCCCGCCTTTTGCGTTCTCGGCTGGAGGTTGAAAGAAGTTCTAGTACATTCTGTCAGCATCGGCAGTCGAAACTTCTGGCCAGTTTGTAAGAACGAGCTGAGCTATATGTAGCTGAAGCTATGGATATGTCGCACTGTAGTTATAGGCTGTGATGAGCAGTAGTGTGTCGGAGGAAGGCTTGTTGTGCCGCGGCGTAAATCATACACAACCATGGCGTATGTAAGCTGGAGATAGCAGAGATGGCATCCATTTATGGCAAGGTAGATCTCGCGGGCTACAAGTACTGATGTATGCTCGGGCTCGCAGGTTGTGCTTGACTTGCCCTTCGCCCCCGACGTCGCCCGCATTGAACTGCAACCGTCCATCGATTCGAACTCAAATGGCCTTACTAAGGTGCATCGGACTACGATGCGGGGCAAGAAGCTTCTCGATGTCATACACCTGACCAAATGCGTCCCATGCAAGCCATATATATATTGCCCCGCAGATGTTCAGAACGGCCTCAGACCTTCAGTGGATCTAAGAGTCCTATCCTCACAATCGAACAGCCTCGCGCACTATGTCCAGAATCTGGTTCCCCGCCCCAGAGCCCCCGACCAAGCTCGGCCGCTATCGCCAGCTCTCGCCGCTCGCCGGCGTGCGTGTCTCCCCCATCTGCTTCGGGGCGATGAGCATCGGGGACAAGTGGGAGAAATACGGCATGGGCGCGATGAATAAAGAGTCGAGTTTCGCGCTCCTCGATGCGTTCTACGAGGCCGGGGGCAACTTCATCGATACCGCGAACGCCTATCAGGACGAGTCCTCTGAGGAGTTTATTGGAGAGTGGATGGAGAAGCGCGGCATCCGGGACCAGATGGTCATCGCGACCAAGGTAGGCACTCTGCAGGCCTGCGTCCCAGGACGGACCGGGCTTGTCGCATGACTACACGATGTTCGGACTGACGCTGGGTCGCGGGATACGAACAGTACACGACTAATTTCAAGAGGAGCGCGGAGGACATCAAGCAAAAGGTGCACTACACGGGCAACAACCTCAAGGCGATGCACATCTCCGTCGAGGCGTCGCTGAAGAAGTTGCGCACTGACTACATCGACATCCTCTACGTCCACTGGGTAAGTCTTGTCGCCGGGTTGCCGTGTCGGATGCGATAGGCTTATCGGATACTTCATCACAGTGGGACTGGGACACCTCCGTGGAAGAGGTTATGAACGGCCTCCACAACCTCGTGACGTCAGGGAAGGTTTTGTACTTGGTTAGCCCGACATCGACTTCTCGCAAGCCGCGTTGCCGCAGACGGCTCACCGTCGGCATTCCCAGGGTATCTCGGACACCCCAGCGTGGATCGTGTCGAAGGCGAACCTGTATGCACGACTCATGGGCAAGACTCCGTTCGTCATCTATCAGGGCGCGTGGAGCATCCTCCAGCGCGACTTCGAGCGCGACATCATCCCCATGGCCCGTGCTGAAGGCACGTATGCGTCCCCCGCTCGACTCCACATCAAATACTGAACCATGAACTCTAATTCCTCGCAGGGCTTGCCCTGGCGCCCTGGAACGTCCTCGCGGCAGGCAGGATCCGCACGGACGAAGAGGAAGAGCGCCGCCGCCAGACGGGCGAGCTCGGGCGCACAATCTTCCGCCCCGGATGGGAGCGCACGGAGAGCGAGCGCACTCTGTGCAAGGCACTCGAGGAGGTGCAGAAGCAGGTGGGCGCGAAGAGCATCCAGGCGGTCGCGATCGCGTACGTGATGCAGAAGACTCCCTATGTGTTCCCGATCATCGGGTGCAGAAAGACGGAGCAGCTGCAGGCGAACATCGAGGCGCTGGACGTGAAGCTCACCGAGGAGCACATCAAGTTCTTGGAGGGCGTGCTGCCGTTCGACGCGGGGTTCCCCAGCACGATGGTGGTGAGTGGTCTTCTTCCGTGTTTGCGTGGCAGCATGGGATGGGTGCTGAGTCGGACTGTAGGGCGACGGCACGGAGTATATCCTGATGACGCGTTCGGCGGGCAACTTCGACAAGTGGCCGAGGGCTCAGGCTATCCGTCCCTGAGAGAAGCTGATGATTCGCAGAGCGGGTTGAGTGTGTTCCTGCCGCAGTCGAGTGGACATACTATGTTATCACGGAGACCAGTTCCAAATATTCGTCGGTTGCAAAATGTGAGAGAGCAAGCTGTCCTTTCTCGGGAGGTCGTCAGACAGAATACTCCGTGTCATAACCTCCGTGTATGTACTACATACTGGCCACAAGAGTCGTATTGGCTCCGACGTCGTCAATTTGAATCCTGACTGACGAGACTGCTCGTGTCTTGTTCTCGTCCAGAGAACGGTACAAGGCGCAGTTCAGAACGGGAGGAAGCTGTTTCACTGATTAGGAGGTAGACGTCTTCATCGGAGGATGTCGACTATACTCCCACATGAGGCGTGTGCTGAACCGCATTCTTCCGATGAGTGGCAAGGCTCCTGAGGGTCAGATGAGAGCCGGTCGACTTCGCGACTGCATAGGTGGGACGTGGCGCTCTACGCAGCCGCGAAGTCGAAACACATGCAGTGAGCCACAACAAATACTCAGGGGTACATTGTCAGCATATAGAAGCTATGTAGAGACTACAACGAGGTATGCAAACCTCTGGGATATCGGGCCAGGGAGGTATCAAACCTCCCAACCCACGCGGTCTGAGGGATACGCGTCGGTTAGAGTTTCGGTTAGGGTTCGGGTTTGGGTTCGGGTTCGGGTTCGGTTAGGGTTTGGGTTTGGGTTAGGCACTGCTTACACCTCCTCCCCTAAGAAGGGAGGCCGTCTGTATTTATCGCGCGAACGAGGCTTTATGCGAGGGAGGGGAGGGAGTATAAATGGCGGGTCCTCTTCGCGCAGCCCCCATCAAGCGCCACAATGGGAACTTCGATCATCAAAAAGTGCGCGCTGATGCGCCAGCGTCGGTGGTCTTCCGTGTCGCGCGTCCCCCACCCTCCTCGCCCGCCGCGCCTGCACAATGCTCTCCGTCAGTTGGACAACGCTGTCTCCTCAATTGCGACCTCCTCAGAGAAGGAACTGTTCGCTTCTTCGAGCTCCTCAAAGTTTGCTCAAGTACAAACTCAGTCTGTGGCACTGTTCTAGCCATCAAAATCCGATGCGCCCATACTGATGTCCCAGGCGAACAGCCAATCACTTGCGGGATTGGGAGGTCTGATACTAGTGTGACCCCAGAAGCTACGGATTAAGCGCCTGACCCCAGAAGCTACTGACACGCCTCCAGTTCTCGCATTTCCCTGTCAAAAAGTGTGCACGGGTTACACGCGAGAAGATGTACTTCAAAAATATCATTGTAAAAAACAAAGAAGGAAATCGGAAGGGATTTGCTCCCGATACAAGTCAATCTCAGTAGGGTTTCAAGGGTTTACTGACCTTGGTGAGCTGCCACAAAAAGATCTGCAGCGCCGATCTTTCTGTAACTTCGCAAAGTGTTCTGAACATTCTCAATAAACTTTCTTGTTCAGTCTCCGAAGGGTTCCGGGTTGCAGTATTCGAAAGATAGGAAGAGGTCTCTCGAGCGTGACATTCAGCCACTGACCGAGATAAAGCTGACTTTCAATCTGAGCGCTTCGACAATGTTGCCCCGGCCAACTTCGCTATCAAACGACTGATAACAGCGGTGTTTGAATCGGCAGTCTTCGGCATTGTGACCATCCATGACAATCTATGGGCGCTTTTCCGTAGCTTCTGGGGTCAGACGTGTAATTCCGCGATGCTCAATGCAAACCTCCACCGATTTTCTTCATATTTCACCCATATGTACTGTCCAGGATGCAAGTGAAGTGTGCGAAGTCTGAAATGTATTGGAGAGGAAGGGAGGGAGATATCCATGAAATACGTTATGGGTCGTAGCTTCTGGGGTCATGCTAGTACCTCCCTGGCCCGATATCCCAGAGGTTTGCATACCTCGTTGTAGGCTACTCAAGCTATACCAGACACCTGAAGATATGAGAAACCGTCCGCCAACTTGGTGGGTGATATTGTACGCGTTAGGTGTTCCAGAGAGAGGCGATGGGAATGGTGAAGAAGCAAAGCTGATGCGTACTTAATCTCGTCACTTCGGCGGTGGATGGGAGGCGTTCAAGACGCAAGAGTGTACTTCGAGTTGTACGATGTCTGCCAATGCTGCGTTGTTCAGGAACCATAACCCTAGCATCCTTACATAGTTATATAGTCCGAGAAAGTCGGACCGGAAGTGTAGACATCATTTCACCTCGTTTTGCCCTAGCCTCATACCAGCATCAACTCACTTGTCTTCTATGCTCTAAATCGATTGATAATACGTTTGGATATTGAAGATATCCACCATGCATCATCCCGAACTGCAAGGTCTACGAACACAACTTCGCCAGATTCATGCCGCGATGGTTGCCTTCGGAACTGCTCCGCTCTCAGCGAAACCACCAATCCTCGACTCTTCGATAGATCTTAATGGTGAGACAAACGAGGAATTTCACTCCCATCGAGATGCGGTGCATGGGTTGCGCGCGTTGAGAGATGCTGTCAAGCGTGACCTAGATGTCTTGGAGAAGGTAAGTTCATCCTGAGACGCTTTCAGGCTCATGGCGTACTATCTCCCCACCATTCTACCAGTAGTTCCTGGACGATTCTGCATGCGCTACTGCTCCCTCTTTGTCAACCAACGCCCCCTACTTGATATCGGTTTGGAACGAAGTACTGTACGCACCTCCACCGATCGTGACGATTTGGCGGACATTCCTCGAAGAGGACAAGCCCGCTCACGTCCCGCGCCGTGGCTCGCATAAACCTCCAGGCGTGAAGGTGGATATCGTTGCAGATGGCGGCAGACGTTGGATTCGAGTCAATACGTACGTCTTCCCTCCAAGCAGCTTGTATAACGTAAGAGGTTGACCTCCCTCCCCATTTACAGCACTAAAAACTCGCGCCTGCTTGCCGAATTCAGGGAGATTGATTCCTACCTGACAGATTCCGAGGACGAAGACGGAGAGGGTGAACGCCCGAGCCTTGCACAGAAGACTTTCGACAACTCGATACTTCGAGTTGGTCGTTCTCTCCTCGATGCCGCGCGGCGAAACCCACTGGCGGGCACCTCCACTATTCCAAGCATCACACTACGCTTCACGCGACTCAATATGACCCCAACCGATGCAAGAGAATATGACCCTCGAATAGCACGTACAGTCGACCTCCTGCGCGACATGGGCATCGACGTCGAGCTGGGAGAGCGCGATCCCGCGCAGCTACCCCGTGTCGTGGCTCCCCCCGTCCGCCACCTCGAGCCGACGGTCCGCGTCAATTTGGACTTGTCTATCCTGATTGCACTAGTGTCCGACATCACCCATTCACCCCTCCCGACTTCCCCAGCGGAGGCCGACGCGCGATACGTCCCCTCTGCCCAGTACCGCGAGTGGAAGCGCAAGCGGCTGGAAGCGACGAAAGGCCCTGTTGAGGGGATAGACGTAGACGAGAGCCGCCTGGGCGAAACCGGCCTAGGGGCGCATTCGCGCGCCCTCGCGAACCAAGCCCTCCAAGAGATGGGACGCGGACTGCTGCAAGAGCTGCGAGACCGCCTCAACGCCTTGGCCTCGCCGGGGCTCGAGAACGTGGAGTTCTGGACGACGCCCGAGGCGCGCGACCGCTGTCTACGCATCGTCCTGTCCAAGATCGGCGGCCCGAACGAGAGGCGTCGCGTCGCGGCGCTCTTCCCTGCTGCTGGCGTGCCACTTTCCGAAGCGCAAGACAGGTACTGGGAGGACTCGCGCTCCCCGCACGCGTTTCTCCCGCTCATCCCCGTCCGCGTTTTCGAGGCGCCGGTGCCGGACGACACGCTGGAGCCGCCGTCTTTGTCGGACGATGGCAGGCCCCTCTCTCCGTTCTTCAAGCTCCTCACTCGGACCTGCCGCGACATCCTCGCACAAGAAACCATCGCCGATCCGCGAACCACGCCCTCCTCTAGAGCCTCCTCGCCTCCCACGAGCCCACCTAGTCACGAACGCGGCGACGACCATCAGTGCGGCGAGTCTGCATCGACACCAGCGCCAGAAAGCGCCGACTTGGCCGAGGAGACGATCGAGCGCGCGGTGGTCACGAAGGCGAACCCACGTCTCACGGCGCACACTGTGCAGAGCATGCTTTGGGGCGCCGCGCGGGGCTGGACGACGCTGACTGCAAACAAGTCGAGCGTCAAGGCGATCCTCCGGGATATCCGCGCTGCTGAAGGTGGGTACGGATGGAGCCACGGGCGCGACGAGCATGGGCAGGTAGAAGGTGCAAATGCCGAGGGAGACAGTGTGGAGGGCGACGGTGCTGGAGCGGTAGTGGAGAAAGCAGCGATATGGGTCGTCGATCCGAGGAGCCTGGCGGAGGGCATGAGATCAGACTGTACGACATCGTAGACATCATCTAGAACACCACGATTCTTTTGCATGGATGCATGGATGTCGTAACCCTTTGAGACAATGTGTACACATGGATAATGCCGCAATTTGTTTTTTCAAGTTCGGTGTGCAATAGCATTGAAATTATGAACACACACCAGCTAGTTACCGCTTAGTATAGAAGATATAGAATGCATCCACGCCCAATAAGTATGAAGGATCGACAGCAAATGCAGTTGGATAACGAAACGGTGGTCGCAGTAATGAGTACTGATTTGGGGACGGGGGAATGCGCCACAGAGAAGTCTCACATCTACGAGGGGCTGTCACGGCAAGCGTCAACGTGAGTCTAGCGATCACAGATTGCACACATAGACACAAGAGAACTTACACAGCAGCAACGGATGTCTCCGCACCTGGGGCGACTGAAATGGTGGGGAAGGGCGTCTCGGAGCAGGACGCCTCGATGTCGTCCAACGACAAACCCGCCGGGATGACCGCGACCTTCGTGGCGAGCGTAGCGGGCGTCGGGATGACCTCAGAACAGTCGACGAGCGAGTTCACGTCCTGGCCGAGCACGGCCATCTTCGCCATCGCTGCGGTGAACTTGCTGACCATCGCGTCGTGATCGGCTGTTTGGGTCGGTCAGCCACGAGTAAGTTGGCGATTCGTAGAAGTAAGGGGGCAGTCGACGCTGAGATATATGAGATAAACAGGAGGGGGTAAATACGTACTGATGAACAACTGTCACGGACGTTGGACAGACGCCCCTTTTTGCCGCCCATTCCCTTCCCTTTGACGCCCACCTTCCATTTCCGGACCGTTTCCTTTCCTAGCTCATCCCAGTTTGGACACTGTAGATACGTTCCCACAGCCGCATGCTACGTTCCCGTGATCGCCATGCCCTTGCCTTTTCTTTCTCGCCCTTTGTTCCCCCTTTGTCATCTTCACTGCCTCGCTCTCGCGCCTTGTCCTTGGTTGCTAAGCAGCCCCTCTAGTATATAAGGACCCCCCTAGGCGCTCCCTAGTCCCCATCTCGACCTCTTGGTCATTGGGACTAGGTGAGTGACCATAGTGTTGTATCTCTCTTCGATTGCTAATGTATAACTTGGTCATTGGGACTAGTCTGTCGCTATCTGCGTGAAGACTAGCTTCGTAGGTCTTGTGCCTTCGTGCCGGCCT
>NW_006766956.1:31093-48790 GCF_000275845.1 Dichomitus squalens LYAD-421 SS1 | reverse complement strand
GACGCCCACCTTCCATTTCCGGACCGTTTCCTTTCCTAGCTCATCCCAGTTTGGACACTGTAGATACGTTCCCACAGCCGCATGCTACGTTCCCGTGATCGCCATGCCCTTGCCTTTTCTTTCTCGCCCTTTGTTCCCCCTTTGTCATCTTCACTGCCTCGCTCTCGCGCCTTGTCCTTGGTTGCTAAGCAGCCCCTCTAGTATATAAGGACCCCCCTAGGCGCTCCCTAGTCCCCATCTCGACCTCTTGGTCATTGGGACTAGGTGAGTGACCATAGTGTTGTATCTCTCTTCGATTGCTAATGTATAACTTGGTCATTGGGACTAGTCTGTCGCTATCTGCGTGAAGACTAGCTTCGTAGGTCTTGTGCCTTCGTGCCGGCCTCCGCTCTGCCCCGTCGAGTTTCTTGTTGCGTTTATCCCTCTTTCCCTCGCTTTCCCCCTTTCGGCTCCTCGCCGCTCGCCTACGGGGTCGTCGCCGAACGTCGACCCGAGTCTACGCGCCTAGTCGCCGCGACAACGACTGCCATTCGCAGGCCGTACGCGAGTCGCGAGCGATAACCTGGTCGGAGAGGAGGCGGAACTCGCCTGGGTAGGGCGACTCGGCCTCGCCGACGTTGGAGCCGTTACCAGGGAAGCTCGTGCCTTTCAGCAGGGTCTGCAACCAGCAATTGTCAGCACGGCCGAAGAACCGAACTCCGAAGTACCTACCTCTACGAAGAACTGCGAGTCAAAGGTCGACGGAGTCGAGTCGAAGGGGTGCCCCTGGATCGTGGGGTCGATAGTGTCCTGCGCAGCCACGGAGTGCGAGGCGAGAAGGTCGACCAGCTCGTTTGCGGAGAACCCTGCATCGGCCATGCGGTCGAGGATCTGGTCGATCGGGTCCTCAGGCTTGGGGACGAGCCCGGCGGGAGCTGCCGTAGAGTCGTTGGAGCGTCCCGCGAGGAACTGCAGGCGGGGACCACCCATACAGTTGCTCACGCCGACAGCACCGGCGAACTGGATACTACAAGCAGTAGAGTTCTCAGTAGACTGATTTCGGTCTTTAAGTATATGACGTACAAATCGCCAAAGGAGACGTTGTGCTTGATGGCCAAGGGGCGAAGCTTCTCGATGATCTCGTCGACACCGTTGTTGGCCGGGTCCTTGAGCTCTTCATCAGAGTGAGCGATGATCGAGCCATCTGTGACAGGCACTGTAAGCGAACCGCCTAATCGAAGAAGGTTAGGACTTACCAGCTCCTCCGCCACTGTGGCCAACAATCACTATCAGTAAATACGGCACAAACAGGATTGTAAGTTCTGAGACATACCCCTGAGTTGGAGAGAAGGCAATAGCATCATGGAAAGTCAACTGCAAAGCAAGTGAGTTGGTGGTCATACAAGATGACCAAAGGCTTACTTACACGAAGGGACTCGTGAGCCTCCTCAACTATGACATATATTTAGACTCGGCATCAAGACAAGTGTGAAGGATTATGCCCACCACACTGGCCTCCCTCAAAGAGACCTTCGTCGGCCTGGATGTCGTCGAGAACGTCAAACCAGACACAGCACTGCAGGACTTGTCAGAAGTAGGGAAGAGTTTGTTCATAATGTCACATACCCTTGCGTCATTGGCAGAACGGCCGTTGCTGCACGCAGCACGCTTCACGTGAGGCGGAACTGCGGTGACAGCGAGAGCAAGAGAGACAACTAAGAGAACAGCCTTGAAGAGCATGATAAACGCGGCGTTTATGGTCAAGAATGAACGAAAGATGCAGGGAGAACAAGGACTCAAAACGACGCCGCCAGGAACGCAAGAGGAAGGAGAAAGGGAAAGCAATTGGTGAGGAGGCCTGAGACGTGCAGAGGGTCATGGCTTTTATACCCTGTTGCAAGACGCCTCGCTTATCTCTGCATACTGCGAGTGGTCTCTGCTGAAATACTGCGCAGCCCGGCTGTAGACGGAGGAGTTGGTTCAGCAGGGGAGGAGATCTGACAGCTCAGCCAATAACGATCAAGGAATCCACTTACCAGCAATCAAGCGACAACAGAAACTGGGGTGATGAAACAGAGACGCGGCGACAGGCACGAACGGCAGCGACCCACCTTCGTCCGCCCGGCGGTCCTTCACAATCGTGTGAGCAGTGGGGAGCACGTTCCGAGTCAGGTCTCGGCTGCTACGAAACGTGCTGCGTTGTGTGAAGGCAACAATGAACATCCATCAGGTCTTCGCTGTCATCATCATAGCAATTAATACATAGCCTTGCGGCCGTGAGAGCAGCCAGTATCCTGTTCTCGCCATCTAGGCGTAAGAGTGTTGACTGAATAGTGTATAGTTGAGTAAAGTGATCGTCGGAGCAAAATAACAGTATACCGAGGCATCACTCACATGGAGTCTCTACAACCTATATCCGCCACATTCCGTCACTGAGCCGTTTGTGACAAACGGAATTGATATATTTGGTATCGTTATCGGTCTTGCGAGGAAGTGGCTTACAAGCGGACGATTCGTACAAGTTTTCCAATTGCAGTCTAGAGTAAACAGCTCCAAGGACCGATAGCATTAGCGGGTGTCGAGGACACTATCAGAGGCAAGGGTCACAGACACGTCCATCGTTAACGAGGGAGTGATTCTGGGAAGCCTACGTACCAAGTCGTCTCCGAGTAACTGAGCGAGTGTTATTGGCACATCGGATTGGCAAGATCGCCGAAAGATGCGTGTGTAAGTCTTGGCACGTCCGCAGAACACAACCCTGCTTCCGGTGCACTGCGGGCACTGAGCCTCATGACGGCGTCCAAAACCTGGCTTGAAAACGAGGGCAGGGATGATGTGGCACTGGCAGCGTCACAGTCACAATAGTTAGTGTATACCTTAATTTGGCTGAGGGCTGTGACCGGCATCGCAACCTTCGTGGCGGCGGCACCGCTGCCGTGAGCCGCCCAAACGTGCATCGCGTTCCATAGTCCAATTTCCCAGCTTCCAATGATACCCCTTTGGTTACCTAGACAGGTTGTCTCAAGTCTCATATCCGTTTGAAGAGCTGTACTTCCGCGTCGTGTGTCATCCGCGATCATCACTTCCCACTCATAAAAGCGACCCGGATAATTGAAATGATTTCGAGCTACACGTACCCTCAGTGCATCCACTATTGTCGAAGAGCGTGGTTCCTACGATAAGGTAACCGCAGTATGATGCGCCCGTACGAAGCTTGGGAACGTTTCACTGGGCCAGTTTCCCACTCTCAGATAACCAGCGCTCTAAACAAGCGCGTGCAAATGACTCCCATGCCCTGGGAAACAATGAAGGCTGCAAGCGATGGCAACAGAGCAGCGAGAAAAAACATCGATGGTATCCTTGGTGAGTAACAGACATATCAAGCACAGAACCAATCGCTACCGCTCGGGACTCTCACTGAAGTCAGGGGTGATCAGGAAGGATCATGAGAATGACATAAAGGTAGCACGTACCGGTATGTACTGATGAGAACTAGAGGCTGGCGCCCCTGTTCCTCCCTTCGATGATGCTCTTGACGAGTGGTGCCGTCGCCTTGCGTGTCGCATCCACATTCTTCTGTTGCCACACCCGGGAGCGGAACTCGTCTCTGAACCCGTTGTGCACGCCGTACTCGGGGAATTTGACCCGCTTCAGCTTCAGCTCCTCACTCTCCGCCAGCGCATCGAACAGTGCATCAGCAAGCGCCTTGTCCCCTCGCACGACATACATTTGCTCTCGCCGATGCTTCCCTCTACCGTCCTTCCCCGGGTGTTCCTCGTCGCGGAACGAAGTGAGGATACCGAGAACCTTGAGCCCGCGCTCCGCCATGTACCGCTCCGTCTCCCTAAAGAAGTCGTCTCCGTGGCGCGGCAGCCACTCCGCGAAGCCGATCGGGACAGACGAAAGCCCGACCTGGATCTCGGTCGACGGCGCGCCTGCCGGGCTCATCGAGTACTCTTTGTAGTCGCGTCGCAGAAGGTCGTGGGTGCGCAGATGCGCGACAGACGCCTTCTTCTCCTGTAGGGTAGTATGCAGCTCTTTGAGTCCTGGGGTCTCGTGAGGAGCGGCCTCGTTGATTTGTACGCCGGACTGCGCTTGGGCGTCTCGTTCTGAACCCTCCAATGGCGATGCTACCAAAGCCTGTTGGTTGAACACCGCCGCCTGCGCTCGCGGGATGAGCAGACTCGCTGCGCGGTGATCGGCAGCTTCTGCCTTCCCACCCGGTCTAAGTCCGCCAGTATCAATGAGTATGCTGCAAAGGAGGAGCGTCGCCAATTCCGGCGGGATGTCGTCTGCCGCGGCCTGCTGGTCGAACAGCTGCGTGACAAGGGAGGCGCAACTGCCGGTGGGGACGACGATGAGCCGCGGGTCTGCGGTTTCGCGGTAGAGTCCTTCATCCTGGTGGTGGTCCACGACGGCGACTACGCGTGCGTCAGGGTTTCCCCGCGTAAAGCGGGAATTCAAACGGTTGTGGTCAACCAGCGCGAAGTTCGCCGACGGGAAGGGGCCAGATGAATCGTAGGGGACGTCGTCGATACAGAGGATATCGGTGTCGGGGCTGAGCTGCGCAAGCCCAAACGCGTGCAGGTTCTCGGCGCGGAGATGCAGGTCGGAACGAGGGGTCTGTGTCAAAGACACCGCGGGGGCACCTTGCACCTTCGATGCATACCAGGCGAAGGCAATCGCGCTCGCGATGGAGTCTAGATCTGATTGAGCGGATGTCAGTCTGCGGTTCCCCGCTGAGCGGAATCTCACCTACCGCCAGCCTCGTTCCCTACAACAACAGTCCAATCTTTAGCCTTTCCACTCTTCACGGCATCCAGATAGGACGCATTTCTCTCCTTGAGGAACGTTGAGAGTGTCATTGGCATGCGGTCCGAGTGTCCACTTTGATGGTGTCCGAGGGCAGCAGAAAAGTTGCGCTATCAACCCAGGTTGAGCGATCGCGAGCTCTGTTCGCACGTCGGCTTCATCTTACAGAGATGGGTACACCGAATGAGAGTGCAGCCTGGGATGAGCGAGGGCAGAAGAGAGCAGAACGACAACCACGCGCAAGCACGAGCGCAAGTGACATCACGGTTAGACGCTCATTAGTTGGCGCAATATCGCGAACGCACGCGTACGGTCACTGCGATCAACCAATCTAAGACTCTCGGTTGGATGACATAGGGATACACAACATTTCACAAGTACAAACAACGGGGGAAGAAGAGCGACAACGGACGTTATGTATGATGGGCGATACAGTAAGCTAGAGTTCCATGCGTTCGGTGAAGCAGGAAGAATGGCAACAACATGTTAGCGATACAACAGGAGGACGACGAAAGCGATACGAAGATGGCGATGAAGTGCGAGAGGGGGGGATCAGAGGGATCAGAAAGGATAACCTAGGGAGAGGCAGTTCGCCATTTTTGCGTTGTGCCGATCCACATCGTACGAGTCGTCGACGGCAAGGGATAAGCGCTGTTCACGCAGCGCCGCGAGGAAGTCTACAGTCGCCTCGTTTGACTTGTGGATCTTCGGCGTAGGGTACTCCCATCCGTGCGCGTTTGCGGCGATATCCCTGAGGGCCGGAATGGCAGCCTGCGCCTGATTCTCGACATCCTGCCAATTCCTATGTCGCAAATATAAGCCGATGCTGTATGTAGAAACGTAGGTGAGCACGTACGTGTGGTAGAATATCGGTTGCTGCATGATAGCGGGGTACCTGCACCGTCTAGCGGGATCCATGCGCAACAACTGCGTATGAAGGCATAAGCGCGCCCCTGAGTATGCAGGCCAAGTTTGTTACTCACATCCATCACCAGATCTTCCAGATCATCAGGCATATTCCGCCGCCGTAATTGAGTCTGGATCTTGTCAACACGAAACTCCATGAACGCGGGCTCGGACGCTCCGGGGAGGTAGTCCTAGCACCACAATGTCAGCCCATCACTCCCACTAGCTCGCATAACGCGACTCACCTCTTCCAACACCATCGAGACGATTGTCGCGCCGAGAGACCAATAGTCCACCGCCTCATCGTACTCCTTGACCTGACCGTCATCGAGCCTCACGAGGATCTCCGGCGCCGCAAATTGTGTAGTCATGACCATGCACGAGTCGCTGTTGCGCGAGAGCTTTCCCCGATGGTCCAGGAATTGCGCTCCGCCAAAATCGCCCAGTACGCAATGTCCACTGGCGCTGACCATCACGTTGCCTGGCTTCACGTCGTGGTGCACGATGCCGTGCTCATGGAGCCAGTGCAGACCAAGGACCTATAGAGCGGTAAGTGGAGAGGTCATAGCGGACGATGCAGCGAGACGACGTACAATTTCCGCGATCACCAGAACCAGCGACGGGTATGAAAGTCGGAACCGGTAGGCTGTGAGCGATCCCCCGCCGCAAACGTCCGTGACGATATGCAGATTCCCCCTCGTCGATCGCCACGCCCAAAGCCCGTCAACCATGAACGGCTGCAGAACGAACGGCGAGCAGTTCTCCCTCTCCTCGCCCAAGAGCGCAAGTACCTTGAGCTCGTTGATGAGCCCCGCGCAAGCCGACTCCGGCAGGCCCCGCACGAAGCGCACGACCTTCATCGCACACGGCCGCTGGAGCGCGACGTTGAACACGTGATACACCAGAGCGAACCCCCCACAGCCGAGGACCCCGGCCGTGAGCCACTTCGTCTCCCGCAAGGACGGCACGTGAATGTTGTTCGTTTGGACGACGGTCCAGTACGCTTCTTTCGTGCGGGGGTACTGGGGCTGCTGGGGGGAAACGCCGATCTTCCGTGCCGGGATACCATCGTCCGGATTGATAGATGACACACTCGAGGGCGACGAGTACCGTGATATATGCTTTGACGACTCATACGGAGATGGAGCCGTCGACGGGGGAGGAGAGGCGGAGGAAGGGGCTTGGGACCGAGGGCATGAGGGGCTCTGAAGAGGAGGAGGCGGACCGGGGAGCGGCGGCCGCGAGGAGTGGATGGGGGCTCGACGAACATCGGCGCGTTCCGTTGATGCAGCCTCTGTGCTCACCATCTTCGGGAACGGAACGACATTATTCGCGAGTGGAGTGGAGGGAGCGGGGGCAGGCAATGGTGCGAGTGCATACTGACCCGCTTCCATCACGTATCTCCCCCATTCTAACACCTCGGACGATAAGTCTTCGCCTGTAGGCTGTGTAGGACGCTGAGGACTCCGGGGTCGCAAAACCGGTCGGGAAGGTTGGGCTGGTTGGGGTTCTGCGGAAGACACGGAGTCGTGTCTCCCTTTTGCCCAGCGACCGAGTAACTTGCTAAAGAGGAACATACGTCCCGCTTCCTTGATCCTAGGAAGCGAGCCTTTGCGTGTAGGCGCAACACCCCCAGACTCTCCATCAGCGGCAACCTGAACACCAACGTTTGAGAACCGAGGCGTTCGCGAAGAGGCTTGGGTGGCTGGCATGCCATAGGTATCGACGCGTGACGCTTCCATGCGTTCGACGTCCATAAAACTACCTGGGGCCGGGGCTTGATTTTGGGACGCACTTCGACCACGGTGGTCAGGAGTGTACAGCGGTGAGTGGATCTGGTCTCGAGGCGGCGAATCGAGGTCTAGTGGACGCTCCGGTGTTGGCCACGCAGAAGCTGCAGACTTCCGTGCGACTCGCACGAAGGGGTTCACGAAGGATGGCTTCCGCGACATGGGGCAAACAATCTTGTATTAACGGGAAGGACCTATTCAGTGTCGCGGTCAATGGGCAGTTTGTGCATGGGCCGCTGATTGAGACTTACAGTACGATAGACAGGTCGCAGAGAGATGGGGTCATGATGAGGACAGGAGACAGAATATATATACCTGCAGGACACTGAATCGCATCACCACTGGGCCACATATCTTTCCTGCAAAGCGGCAAAGCGGTCGTCGCGACAAAAGCAACGAGGCGGATCTCGAGTAGTTCTCTCAAAGGGAGTTTGAAAAGCTACACGTGTGGACAAAGGATGAGCAAGTGGCACCTTTGTCGATGGCACTGTTGCGTACCTGTCAGCTCGCCTCGAGGACGTACATGGGCGAGGCCTTAGCCCAAGCGCGACGGTGTCTGACGGTGCTGGGACCTGTAGCTCCTCATGCATGACTCCATCCACAAAGTACGGGGTTCCTTTGGGACGCGTCAGGCTGCGAAGTAAATCAATTCATGGCACAATCGAGCAAGATCTATATCGCGGATTGCAGATGAGAGCCGTTGAATGTGGTCCTCGCAGTCCTCGTCGAGTCATCGGATGTAGTGGCCATGGTCAAAGCGTGCTGACGCCCAAGACGCGGCTCCCATCCACGATTGATGACGTGATCAATGGCATGCCGGCTGCTGAGCGAGCCCGCGCCGACGTCGCTCGACTCCCGACCACCACTACAGCCATGGCTACCGCTCCAACAAAGCAATCAATATTGCATCTCTACCACTCTATGCTGAAGACCTCGCAGTCCTTCAGCTCGTATAACTTCAGGACTTACTTCGTTCGCCGCACGAAGAGCACGTTCCGAGAGATCCAGGTATGCCGGCATCTTTAACGCTTCACCTTCACCCACGAGATAACTCACCTGTCTGTAGAACGAGACCGATCCTGCCAAGCTGTCTGCTTTCTACAGCGAGAAGGCGAAGGAGCTAGCGGTGCTCAAGCGTAGTGCGATTGTGAACCAGCTATATGGCGGATGGCGGTTAGTGGTTGAAGAGCAGAAGCCAGAGAGGGAGCGGGGAGATACATGATTCGTACCCTCCGTATGCCGTATCTTCATCTCGTATCTGTCGCGTTGTGGTGGCTGCTGTCAGGTACGCCAGAACATTTGCATCTCGTTCTCAAGTTCACGGCTCTTCAGGTGCAGGCGTGTATATCTGAGTGCTATACATTGTTCGCAACTTTATAATGACTTTAATATCCTGCATTGTACCCCCGTTCCGATGTAATCGTCTGCAGGGTTGAGTCGTACGATTTGTCCGTCATGATATGTTCCATCGAGCGCGAGAGACATCCTTCGTGCTCTACTCGCAAGCCGAAGAGATGGATTCAGCGATTTCTCTCGAGCACCGACCTTACTGTCACCACCCAGATTGGCACCATTTCAAAGTACCAGAAAACAGGCAGGAGCAATTCAGGGGACGAGACAATTGAGTTACGGAACAGGACATCCGTAATAGACGAATTTCCACCAGTCAGTGCTATTGGTGAGTTCTTGGCTCGTAACGTGCTAGCGACGAGCTCAGGGGGTGTAGCGGAAGTCGGGTGCCTGCACGACAGGGTCACCTCGTCAGGATGCATCCGGTGTGCCTGAAAGGTCAGGCCAGCACAGTTCATACCTCATCTGCCAGTTCAGAGACGTCTACCACAGCCTCGGGAACCGGCTTGCCGTATAATTGGTCTCGGCGTCGATTCTCCCATACGTAGTACGTCTGCAGCATCCAATTGTTCAGCGCGCGTCCGTAAAGCACTTCGGGAGACTCACGGCAAGTACAAGGGCGACAGCTACGGAGAGGAATTGCAGACCGCAAGTAACCGCAAACCCTTTTCTGCCATCGTCACGGAGTTCAGTGATTGGTGTAGATGCATGTGATCTATAACCACTGACATATAGCGAGGTGCCTCGGGAGATGGGAACAAGTGTGAACCCAGTATGCTCCCGCATTGGCCGATGGACATGTACAGAGGTATGCCCGCTGCCTGCTTGGTCTCCGACCCGAGGTTATGAGAGACTGCGGCATTATGGTTAGGTGGTGCCCACGTGGACACCGTGAGGTGGAAACGTACACCATGTAAGAATGAGTCCGATGTTCGTGTACGTCCCGGCTACGGTGCAGAACGTGGCGAAGTACCGCGCGCCGACATTTGATGGAAAGACCAAGAGTAGACTGCAGAGCAAGAAGAAGCATCGGATGGTCAATTCAGATCCCAAAGAAGGCAACGTATTGCGAACATGTATCCAATCCCTGCCACGGCGTTTGTGCCTGCAAGGAACACCCCGCGACGTTGCAGCCGATCCGAGGCGTAGGTGGTGACGCAAAGAACCAAGGCAGCTACCATGTACGGGGGAACGGTCAGTATCTGCGCGACGGCGTCGGCTATATGAATGCGTCAGCGTACTAAGAACGCACGCCAAGGGACGACTCTGCTCACTGAAGCCGAAGCTTGCAATGATGGTTGGCAAGAATCCTTGAATGCTGGACAAGGCGCAATTTGCTGCAAAGTACGTCACGCCACCCGCGTACAACTAAACGAACAACTTAGCAAGGATGGTGCAACTACAGTCGAAGACGTCGCAGCGCACCTTCCAGTCGCGGAAGGCGATCGCTATGTGTCCTGTTCGCGGGAAGGTCATCAGGAGGAACATCAATAGTGCGTCAAGAAGTCGATCTGAGCACATACTCTTCTGAAGGACTCTTCCAACATCAGCACTCCCACCCCTGTTCATACGATCCACGGCGATCTCACGCTCCCGTTCGGTCAGCAGCGAAGTTTCCTCCGGCCTGTCAGGCAAAATTTTGAACGCCAGTATTCCCAGCAAAATCGACGGGACGCCCTCGACAATGAACAGCAGCCTCCAGCTGGCGATCGCCGCGTGGATGTGCTGGATCCCGAAGGCGATCAACCCGCCGAACGCTCCAGCAACTGCTGAGAACATGAACCAGGATGCCGTACGGAACCCGAATTCTTCCCTGGTATAGAAAAGAGCTAGAGCGCGACATATAAGCAGGGACAGGCTTAGGTTTGTCGCAGAGGGCGTAAGATGCGCACACAAGTAGACAGGGAAACTGGGGCTAAAGCCTGCTTCGAAGAATCCTAGGGCTAGGCGAGCGACAATAAGTCCCGGAAAGTTGAATGCAGAGGCCTGCATGACTAGTCAAATGAGAGCAGAGATCGCAGGATGCGGATGCAGCGCACCATCAGCGTTGATGATAGTCCTAATCCAATCATCATACACCCCAGCCACATGCGGGGAGGGCATAACTTCGAGAGGATGAGTACGGGAACCAGGAAGAAAACCTGCCTTCGCCGATAAGGTGTTCACGAAGGGCACGACGGTGAGAGGAGGGTGCGTACGTATGAAAAGTAAAACGCCGAGTTTGCCCAGTCGAATAGAGCGCCTGTCGGATCTCCGTGTAGGACGTCTCGCGGAAGACCTTGCAGGCGCGCGTTTCCTAGGTTGGCTCTGTCAAGAGCTACGGTAGCGGGGTCAGATGCATGAATGTCAGCTACAAGACACGAGGATAGACAACGCACCAGAGAGGAGATACAAGATGCACAACATAGGCATAATCCTGCGATCCAGCTTGCGCACCAGCCGTTTCTCTTCGTCTTTCGCGATCGGCGATCGTTCATCGGGTTCTACCAAGAGGACGCCGATCACGACATCGTGAACTTGCTCTTTCTCATCATGTTTCCCTACTTCGCTCTGTGCGCCCTCGATCATGCTTCGGAATGAGTGGGAATGTAACGTGGAAGGAGATGAGGAAGGCCGACGAACGTGCTCTACCACCTGCGGTGTTATATATATTGAGCTTTGAGAGGCACGCTCACGAAGCTCATTCCTGAATACCCCACCTGACCTTGAGAGAAGTGTGCGTGATCTCAGAAAGGACTCGGGATACACTTGGATGTGTACTCCGTGCGAAACAAAAGTCTGATTGGATTAGCTCTGACTGAACCTTAGTACTTTAGGACGTAAGCTAATTCTTCTTGACAGTCAAGATTCTTACTGATCACCAGGTGAACTATATAGTCAGAGTGCAACGGAAGTTCTAGGGCAAAGGACTTACCGCATGATGACGATCGCTTCACTGGCTAAAGACACCTCATCGATACCTAGACTTTCGCCGAACCACTGGGTGCCAGACATGGACAGGACGCGTGTTGGGGGATGCGTAGGTACAACGTGTACCAAGCTTCTATCAGAGATCAAAAGTCGAAACTTTTGTCCAGGTCCTCCTTCAGATGGTCGCGCATACCAGGCGGAAGTGTGGGTTCCTGTCCGTGGGCTATGTAGCCTGACATGTTCCTCAGACTCAATGGCCACGAACGTCGCCACAGCGGGATCGAACTTACGGAACGGCATCTCGACACTCTCCTTCGCGTTGAACGTGATGGTGGGGAAGTCCTATAGAGGTGCGTCAGTGGAATGACCTGCAGCTGGAAAAGCTTAATTGACTAGGTGGACCCACGATATACGGAATCTTGGACAGGGGAGCTGCATAGACTCGAGCGTCAGTCACAGCGAAAGGGATGGCTCGGAGAACACACTCACTCTTGTCCTGTACCACAATTTTCGTGACCCCGAGAGCGGTGTCTGTAGTCATCTGCACGGGGCCCAGGTGTCGGCCGGGGAAGCCCAGGGCCCGCAGCTCGGACGTCCTGTCTCGTGGAGGGTCGTCTCCTAGCCCGCATTGCGAACATTATCAGAACGAGCGAGATTCAATGGCGGCTTGAAAGGCTACAGACCAAGGATTCCCTGATCCTTGTGGTCAGCGCGCGGGTATGCTACCTGTGCATATGCTTGACCTACCCCAAACAAGAACCACTCGAACCGCCCGTCGCCGTCTTCCGGTCCCAACTCCTTCTCCGCCTTCGGATCTAGCAAGCAGACCTTCTCCAGTGACACGTCCTTCTCTTTCATGAGCTCAAGCAATGGTTTTCGGTGCGCGTATGCGCTCGCGTGCGAAGGTTTTGTGTCCCCGAAAAGGGACGTGAGTGTGCTCGAAGACGACTCGGAGAGGTGCGTGAAGTGCACAGTTGCCCCGTGTCCAGCCAGCGTGCGCATGTGCTGATTCGGTGCAACATGAGAATGCTGTTCAAGGGGCTGGAAGCTGGCATTTGCATACCATGTACTCAAGTTCTACCCATCTTGGCAGAGATTTCGGCGTATTCTCGTCCTCCTCCATGTGCTCTGGGGGCTGGTTGGGATCGGACTCAATGAAGGTCAACGTATCAAGCTCACCAACGACATAAGAGAAGGGCATTCTGCATTCACAGGGGCACTGGAGTTTGATCTCGATCGGCGGAGTGATGGAAGTTGACTCCCAAGAAAGGGGCCATCATCGGCCCGAGATGATTTTTGAGCGTCTATATCACTTGACTGGGGAGAGCTGTAGTCTCGCAGAGAATCTCATATCTAAGTACCGAACATACCAGGCAATCTCATGGTAACATGCGATGTCGTGGATAGTCATATCATCGAGGGTCTGCCCGATGATTGCTTGGCTAGCTCAGCTTGATGAGTCACTTTCACCAAATGAGTCAGTCGCTCGGAACATCACCTCACTCAGAACATCACCTCCGACATCGGCAAAAAGTATATTCTAGCCCACCGCGAGGGTCGAACTCGCAGCCTTCAGATCACCCGCTGATTCTACAGCTCCTAAGAGTCTGACGCTCTATCCGATTGAGCTAGGCGGGCGATATCATGGATTGTATGTAACCATCTCTATGCCCGTACAGTGATTAACGGGTCCTTGGGACACTGCCCAATTTGCCGCTCCCCTCCCAATCCACTGACCAATAGTAATTCATACATGTATATAATATCCTTGCACCTGTACTACCCCTGAATTTCAGATGATCAGACGGATTCATGGAGTCGCTGCCCCCATTGTTGTAGAGGATTTCCCGAGAAAAGCAATTGTGTAACTGGTTCACGGTAAGATATTGCATACCTTTTATGGCAGATCCTCCTAAAAAGTGGCTATGCATATATATTGCACTTTTATCATTCTGTTCTCAGCTTATAAGAGGTGATATACAATGGGAGGACCTGGATTCTCGTTGAAACGGCGGGACGAGTGGTCCTTCGCTCCTTGGGACGGGCGTTTAGATGTCAATTACTTGAGGTTGGCCCAACGAAGATTCGACACCTCCCGTCACGCCTGTCACACTGTCCGTGTCCCGCCCCTCCACTGCGATTTCGGGGTATCGGCTCGTATACAATTGAGCTATAGGCTCTGTGGTACCATACATGCCGCCTATCCAAGTTTTTTCCTCAATGCAGAGGGAGGGGAAAGCAGCGAGGGACCTCGCAAGCTCACGTGATAATCACGTGATGGGGTCGAATCTTCGTTGGGCCAACCTTACCCATATCGGGTCTCGGCTAACGTCCTACAAGGAAATTAAGCGCTAGTCCCGAGGAGGCGCGATAACG
Source organism: Dichomitus squalens LYAD-421 SS1 (assembly GCF_000275845.1). Classification (NCBI taxonomy): domain Eukaryota; kingdom Fungi; phylum Basidiomycota; class Agaricomycetes; order Polyporales; family Polyporaceae; genus Dichomitus; species Dichomitus squalens. The sequence continues at coordinate 34,667 of NW_006766956.1, read as the reverse complement.
GAATTTTCACAACAGTTGCCTCGATCTGCTTCATACGCCCTTGGTTCATCCCAAAATTACAGATTAGAATACTTCATATGATGCTTCATGCAACTACCTACTCCGATTCTAACAGAAGGGACAGAGGTCGGCTCAATACAGGGACCAAGATTTGACTGTCCCAAGGACCCGTTAATCACTGTAAAGGTCTTATCCAGGGCGAGGAAAAGTAAGCTCCAGTCGATGTTAGCCGGGAGAGGCCGTTTCTCTCTCCCTCATCGACGGCCTAGCACTCCATGAACGAAAATACAGTCGAGATCAGATGGCCAATCCCGGTCGGGACTTCCCAACATGGAGTGCATCTCAAATGCTGTTGGGTAAGTAGTCAAATATAACCGATAATGCAACCCTTGTCTGCGTTCCCCCTGTGGGTAATGAAGTATTTTAATGAGAGCCGAGGGAGAAATCACCTAGGCCACTTTCACGTCGCTCGAAATACAATTGCCAGGATCTCGAGCAAAGGTGAGGTATGCGCGCGGAGAGCTTGCCACCTTCCTGGAGTGGCGATGATCATAGGTGTCAATGGAAACCACCATGCGGACGTTACGCCGGGTGCGGGGACCTCTTGCGCACTCGCTCGGGAAGAAGTGGAGTGCGATCCTGGGCAATCTCACCTCCACGAGTTCGAGCCTGTGTTTCGTGGCCCGGGCTCTGACAAATATAGCCCAGTGTATAGGAGCTAGGAAGAAACCGACGACTTTGCGTGCGCCGAACTGGCCCTTTGGGGGGCGGAATCCAGCCATGTCGGCCTGCCATCCCGTCCCTGGTCCATTTCGAGACATCGGCCGGTCATACAACGAGCTCGGGGACACTTGCACCGTCATGCTCAAGCAACTTGAGGACTTCAGCGAGCATAACGAGTCGTGGGATGTTATGAGCAAAGGCTGACGCAGCTATGTCCTGCGGAGCTGGGCCAGCATTCGGCCGTTGCGGAGCGCAAGACTGGGGAGAGAGTGAAGCGCGGCGATGGCACGACCGAAGGCGCTGAACGAGGGCAAGAAGACGTTTCCGAATGTCAGCACACGGATAGCGGGGGGTTGCGACAGAGCGGTGATGAGGACACGACGGGATGGGCTCGGTAGATAACCTGCAAACTTGCGGACGAAACGCGAGGTAGTTCCTAGGGAACGCGCGGCCATGTAAACCAGGGTTGAGATGCAGATCCTCTACCATTCGAGCGAGGTGTATAGTTCCGCCAGATGTGTGCAAGGTTACGCACCAAGCAGTCGAGGATAATCCGAGACCACAAAGAGATGATGTCGACTGGCACGCTAGCGACGAGACTCTGAGGGCGGAGCGACACGGGGATGATGGTAACGGAGTAGAGACCTCGAAGATCAGCTCTGGTGAAATAGGAGCAGGCATGACTGCGAAGAGGGTGTCCTGTAGAATCTACGGAGTCAAGCTAGCAGTCAAAGTAACATTCATTCGGTGCGATACGAAGTCAAACTCCCTGGGGACCTAGGGACCTAGTGGCGGTGGCGGTGCCTGCAGGACATGTCCATTGCCGTTACTTACGAGTAGATGTAGCTAAGCGCATCTGACTCCCATCACCCTCCTAAGTGCACCAATATGGCGCCGACAGCAGTTCAGTTCCAGCAGCTATTGATATCGTGTGATGGAGGTGTTCACGCGCACGGTTCGACGTTGTCAAGTCACGCCGCGCAGTGATACCGCGGCCGATAAATGGTTTATCCGATAGCCCCGACGCAGGGCCGACTCACTGACTACATACAAGTTCACAACAACGCACACTCACCTCGACGTTAGCATCCCCTGCGGACGTCTCTGCAATATCACAGCCGATTTGCAGTGCGTGCCATAGCCAGCCACAGCCAGCATGCCCCCGCCCACCCCGACCGCGCCCCAGTGCTTCCTCCAAATCCTCGTCAACTGCGACAACTTCCGTCTCCCACCGCCCACCGCCCAGTCCACAGAGCCCCTCGTCCCCTGGCTCCTCTTCCCCTCCCCCACCTCCCCCGCCGTCGGCCTCCTCCGCCCAGATATCGTCGCCCAGCTCCGCAGCGAGAACGCGTCCTCTCCCTCTCCCTCGTGGCACTTCTCCGACCCCGCGCTCGAACAGGGCACCAGCGCGCGGGGGTGGGTCAGCTTCGCGCGCGGCATCGACACCCCCGCAGCGCGCTCGCGCGTCATGAAGGAGCTCTGCGAGCGCTGGCGCGACGCCGGGCTCTGGCCGGACGAAGTGGGCCCGCGCAAGTGGCGCGCGGAGCTCTACCCCATCTACCGCGACCCATTCGGGCCGCGCGACTACCCGAGCGAAGAGGGGCCCGCAGACGGGGAGGGCGACGCGCTCAACTACGCGTTCGAGATGGAGCGTGCGGCGAGCGGGCTCTTCGGGATCGTCACGTACGGCATACACATGACGGTGTACGAGGACGTGCGCGCTGCGGATGGCACGGTCGTGGACTATAACGTGTGGGTGCCCAGACGGGCGGCGACGAAGCAGACGTGGCCGGGCTACCTGGACAACAGCGTCGCAGGGGGCATCGAGGCGGGCATGAAGGTCTTCGACTGCGTGGTGAAGGAGTCGATGGAGGAGGCGAGCATCCCTGCGGACGTGGTGAGGAGGCACGCGAAGGCGGCAGGGAGCGTCAGCTATTTCTTCAGGTGAGCGGTTTGTGTGGATGTGTGCGCCGCCCCGTGCGGGTGAGGGATGATGAGCCGGCAGGACTCCGCGGGGATGGCTGCAGCCGGAGATTGAGTGAGCAGCCTGCGTTGCGCTCCTGCGATGCGCTGCGGTACTGAGTGATGTGTTGTGGCAGGTACGTGTATGACCTCTGTCTCCCGCCTGGCTCGGGCGTGAAGCCTGAACCACTGGATGGCGAAGTCGAGTCCTTTGAGGTGCGTGCCGCTCGCCACGCTACCTTCCCTCGTCTCACCGAACGCCATCATCCAAGCTTCTTCCGCTCTCAGTAGTGATCGAGCACATCCGGACCGGGCTCTTCAAGTACAACTGCGCTACAGGCACGTCCCCTTCGTGTTGTGTTGGCTCTGTAAATGCCCCCAGACAAAACCCTACGACACGCTCACACCCCCCGGCAGGGCAGTGCTCATAGACTTCATGGTGAGGAAGGGCATCATCACGCCCGACAACGAGCCGGACTACCAGGAGATCGTCACCCGTCTGCACGGGCGTTTCGACCATGATAGGTGGACATCAGGCCTGCATTAGTGCGCGACCTGGACGCGTCGGGCGCTGGCCTGAGGCCCAACGGCAGAGGCGGATATCAAGGTGCGTGGCTTACTCCTTGAAATTCACCCGTTTGTAGTGTCGACGCCGACGACGGATGGACTGCAGACCAAGTTTGTATGTGTACCATAGACGCTTACTTGGATGTCGTCCCGGATGAAGACAATCTGTGGAATCGGACTGTTAAGCAGGTGACGACTACTTGAGCTGAGCACGTCGCTGAACTCCCTCGGAGATTAAGCTGCAATTTGTGGAGTCTGTTGCGGGTGTGTTGTTTGTGAGTGAAGAAAGGCTGATTCGGACGGCCGGCCGCGGTGTAGGTGA
>NW_006766956.1:29205-31073 GCF_000275845.1 Dichomitus squalens LYAD-421 SS1 | reverse complement strand
GCACGGGCGTTTCGACCATGATAGGTGGACATCAGGCCTGCATTAGTGCGCGACCTGGACGCGTCGGGCGCTGGCCTGAGGCCCAACGGCAGAGGCGGATATCAAGGTGCGTGGCTTACTCCTTGAAATTCACCCGTTTGTAGTGTCGACGCCGACGACGGATGGACTGCAGACCAAGTTTGTATGTGTACCATAGACGCTTACTTGGATGTCGTCCCGGATGAAGACAATCTGTGGAATCGGACTGTTAAGCAGGTGACGACTACTTGAGCTGAGCACGTCGCTGAACTCCCTCGGAGATTAAGCTGCAATTTGTGGAGTCTGTTGCGGGTGTGTTGTTTGTGAGTGAAGAAAGGCTGATTCGGACGGCCGGCCGCGGTGTAGGTGACTGCCTACTCTTTCCCCGTAGCATTTATCGGGAATGGCGACGTTTCGATCGTGATAAACTGGTGACCTCGTGCATCGCTCTCCCGTGCGGCGGCGGCGGCGGTCCTCCTACGCTAGACCCAGATGATATTGACAAGGCAGAATTCCGCGCCCCTTGTGCTTCATTGTGGAGGATTCCGAGTCAGTCTCACATGATTTGCGGTCCACTGTGCTTGACAGAAGACGTGGTGTCATAACCGACGGGCTCAAGCGTACACCCTTTGCGCAGACATGCACAACGTCGCCCTGTTCTCAGGGCAGACTTCTCGCCACATCCGTTCCGAGTACGCTATGTGGCGGGGCCCGGGCGAGCCTAACCACCGTACAGCGCCTCACCCTGCAACATCTGGTTGACTATCGTGGCAATCTCGTCGAGCTTGACCGAAGTCCTCTTCGCGTGCAGAACCAACATTCAGATGCTTGGCATCCAGAACAGCAGCTCTGAATTATCTCACAACCCTCTAACCAGCACGTCACCACGGTCAACGCCGGTTGTCCGTATGCCTTCGAAGGCTGAGTCAAGGCGGTGCCGAGCACTGACTCCGTCAGTACGGATGCACACTAGGCCGCTTTGAGGGTGTTCTATAGCTTCGTGGGGGCTCTTTGTGAGCCTCCTCATATATCCAAAGTGCATGGCAGACACCACGTGTCTAGATAATCTCCTCCTGTTTCAGTTAAGTCCCCATCGAGAGTACGTCATGTCTTCCCCGGCCCTTTGTTTTGTACGAAGTTGTGCGCGATGGTGCGAATGTGGATTCATCAAGGACGACTGTGCTTTCTATCCGTAAATTACAGGCATATAGGAAGATTAGTGACGCGTTGCAATCTATTATCTTGCACGGACTCGACGGAACCACAGTCTTGATATACGGGTTCGAGCCGATTGTAGTGTGCATGTCGTCGTTTCAACTGAGGTTTTGTCTGTAATTCTGCACTCGCAGCTGCTGAGATTTGTGATGCTAGCAACATGAGGCGAGAGGGTTCCAAGAAAGCTTGGACGACCCACGGACACGTCGAGCGGTCCCTCGCAAGGACAAACAGGTTGGCACCCCAACATCTGGAGAGTGCCACTCAGCTTTGACGACGTACCGCAAGATGGCACTCGCTTAGGGCAGTATGCCACCGGGCGTTGGCTACACTGCCAGTGTCCCATGGCCGCGTCTCGAGGGGCCCAATCGCTGCGTCACAGCATTAGTCAGTGAACAATAGGATCCGTATGATGCACCTTGGCCCAAGCCATGCTATCGTCTTCTTACGCCATGAGCTGACCGCAGCGCCGTTCATATCCGAGTCAGCTTGGTGACTAGGCCTGGATCGAAGAAAATGGTCTGCCATGGCGCCCATTTGTACGGGCCCAATGTGAGCCCTGAAGGGATGCCGTGAGGACAGAATCAGCTCTAGATTCACAACGTCATCGGGTTATCTACAGATCTGATGGCGGT
>NW_006766956.1:20009-27861 GCF_000275845.1 Dichomitus squalens LYAD-421 SS1 | reverse complement strand
GGTCGTCGTCAGGCCACGACATATGCGTATCGTCACCATCAAGCGCGTCCCGACCACCCGGCTTTCTACTGTCTGGTTGTGAAGCCACAGTGGTACCAGGTGCTTCTCTCTGACCCGACTGGGGTAGTGGCGTCCGCTGAGACTCCCTGGGATCCCGATGACCTGCGCTTGCTAGCTGCCTACATCTACTCCCACTACGACCCTCCTCGCGGCCACTTCCTGTGGGACGACACGATTGCTTGGGTCCCCGGAGCGACTCTGGACCATCCGCCGACGTGGAAGGTCAAGGTTCAGGATCAGTGGTACACCCAGGGTCAGTTTATTTTCATAGGGGAGCCGTGGGGCCGTCGTACGACGATCCTCCGCGTCAAGGATGACAGCGGCGGGGAGATCGTGATCAAGGAGGTGTATCGTCATCACAAGCGTCGGTTCAAGGAGGAAAAGATCTTGGCCGGCATTCACGGTGATGGCGACGTGCTGGGGGTCGTGCGTCTTCAGGGTGCAGATCACGTCACGACCAACAACGAGACGATCAAGTGCGCTGCGCGAGGTGAAGAGACGGAGCGAACGAAAGAGCGATTCGCACTGCTCGATTCTGGCTGCCGTCTTCTGGATGCCAAGACCGTGAACGAGCTATTGGAGGCGGTATACGATGCATTGGAAGGTACGCAAGTTTCTTGATGAGCTGTATTCGTGGCGCTGACCTGTATCTGACAGTTCACCGCACGGTGCTGCTGGAGCGCAAGGTTCTGCACCGGGACATGAGCCTGTATAACATCCTGATGTACCCCAAGTGGGGTGGGGTGAGTGGGAGACATGTCTCTGAGAAGACGCCTGTGTCGATCCGGGATGTGCTCCTTGGAAGCAAGAGGTAAGCTGGTCCCACGCAGTGAGGAGTCGATCAGATTGATGAGGGTTGTGCAGGCCGGCGGAAGAACGGTTTCCTACATGCCTAGTCATCGACTACGACAATGCTGCTGAGCTGGACGCCAAGAGCGGCGGCGAACTGAATGATCGCACGGTATGTCTCGACCGTCTGTTTCTTGCGTATTCGATGTGACATGATATACTTCAGGGCACGCCTTTATTTATTGCACGAAGCGTCAGTCTTGGAACGGTCCTGCTCGACCATGTGTCAATTCGCGGCAGACCCATGCCAAGGCTCACCGGCGACGCATTGCAGTTGTACACCGCCGTTTATGGAGAAGAGCGTTACGACGGGTATAACGACCAGCCTGCAGCTGGCACATGGCACGGCGGTCGTCCTCCCATGACACTGGACCCAGACCGTCATAGATCAGCAAACTTGCCCGCCTTCGTTCATCGACCGGAACACGACGTAGAATCGGTGTACTGGACTATGGTGTACGCTCTACTCCGTGCTCAACCAATCACAGCTCCAAAAGAAGATTATGCACCACCCGCTGTTGCCATTGTGTGGCAAATTCTCCTTGCCCATCACATCCCGCCCCAGCAGTCCTCTCGCAAGGTCGAAAACCGCGATAAAATAATCTATTCACCGGAGGAGGAATGGTTGGAGCTTTTCTGTGCAGACATGCAGGACGTCGGCGTGCTCTTGTGGGAGATTTCTCAGCACGTTCGTTCGGAGTATGCCCTTTGGGAAGGCGCCCTCCGGCCCGACCACCTTCACGAAGCTGTACAGCGCCTCATCCTGCAATATCTGGTCGAACATCGTGGCAAAGACATCAAGTTGGACCCGCGCCATAGACGCCCTACCGCCGACAAGGGTGACACTCGGACCGCAACACAGCTTTCCCGAACGCAGGCTACCGGTGGGACAGGAAACCACACTAGAGGTCAGGTTGGATCGGGACGGGGTTCAGCTGCTAGCCGCAATCGGGGGCGTGGTAAGGGCTCAAGGTATGCCGCCAATCGCAAGGGCAGCGCGAAGACTACTGCTGCTGCTGGAGAACCGTCACAACAATCTGTACATTCTCGTGAGCAAGCGACAGCGAACAAGCCGGTTGGAAACTCGAAGCGCAAGAGCAGCAGCAAGCCATCTCGCAGCAGCAAGCGGCTCAAGGCTCTCTCCGGCGAGCCCGTGCCACCCGCGGGGCAAGGCGACGACAACGTTGACGGATTGTAAGCTGCCGGAAAGCCTGCAACGGGTCACGCAGCTTGTCGCGCGTTCGTCTCATTCCCGCCACCTTCTGCGCTTCAGCCGCAAGATGAGCGATGCTGCTAGCATCCTCTCAAGGTCATTCTTTTTGGCTGCCTCTGTCTTCTTTCGCCCCTCCTCCTTCAAGCTGACATTCTCCACGCTCATTTCTATCTCGTTCTCATGCTGTCCACATCACTCGTTTCACTGTTATATTTGCATCGTTTGCCTGTCATGTCGTTCCCTACTGCTGTCATCTCGCTGTTATGTCATTGTACAATAATGCATGCATTATTCTCCGTTTGGTTGTGCTTCCAGGGTGTTCTATTCGCGAAACAGTGATGCTGACCAACTCTCGATGGTAGCTATCCTGGTAGTATCTGAGATTTCTCTATGGAGTGGTGCGGCCTCCTAGGAACAGACTTGAACACCCTGGAGCGAGCGCCGCATAGAACGATCAACGGATCCATCGTCCCGGGTCCGGCCGCGGCCCGGAGGCGCCTGAGCCTCCAGCGAGCTGCGATGACCTCAAAGTTTGTCCGACTGATGCTGCCATGTTTGCAGCCATTCAAGCAACCGTACATACATGAGATTCGGGAAGCCATCCGACCGGCGATACAGGCACTACCGGCCTTCGTGCATTCTTCCGAGTCGCCAGCAATGAACTCTATCCCTTTTCGGTATCATAGCGCGTCCAAATGGGCGTGCGTGGCAGAATGAGCCACCACGGGGTGGCATTTGTCTTCTCAGATGGCGGTCTTCCATGCATCCTGCCACGCGAACTTCCGTGTATTGATGGACATAGGACGCCTATATGATTGCCATCCTGCACGAAGTTTATCGAACGATGCACTTCTCTCGCTGAACGGTAGCCCTCTCTTACTTCCTCTCACTTACTTCTCCACTCGTCTCCTTCCTCTTCCAGGGCCCCTTCCATATCTCAAGTACTCTGCACTTGCCATTGAGACCTCGCGATGGCGATTGTCGCGCTCAAACGCCTATCGACGGGACTCGCCTCCGGACTTGGAGGCATCCTCGTTAACGGCGTTCTTTTCCCCATAGATTTCTTCCTCTTCCTCTTCAACCTCCTCACGCCCGACCACAAGGCCGGCCGCCTTATCCCAGAGGGCCACCCGGGCTTCGGCGGCAAGTGGCCGGAGTACAGTCCCCCGCAAGAGGGCGACAGCCGGTGTTCGTGCCCCGCGCTCAACGCGATGGCCAACCACGGTGCGGACTTGGTCTTCAATTCTCCGCGCGTGTTCCCTATGCTGAGATAAGAGCATGCCAACAGGTATCCTACCACGATCTGGACGGAACATCACGTTCCGAGACCTTTCGCGACTGGTACAGGAGACGTACAACTTCGCGCCCACCTTCTGCTTCTTCGTGCCCAACTACGCGGCGAACATGCTCAATCGCAGCTACTGGAAGGACTCGTTCGACCTCTCTGACATCGATGCACACAATTGCATCGAGCATGATGCGTCCCTCATGCGTGCGTACCCCTTCCCTTTTTGTGGATCACCCTTCTTCGCGCGCATGTATGAACGCAGAATGGCGTGCGCGAGATACATTCACGAGACTGACGTCGGTATTTTGTCCGCTTGCAGGCGTGGATGCAGCGGAGGACCCGGACCAGGGCAAGATCGCGCACGGCCTCGTCGAGCGCGTTCTCGCTGCGGGCACCGGCAAGAACGGCAACCTCACCAAGAAGGACCTCTCGCGCCTGCTCGGCCAGCGCCGCGTCGAGGCGAAGAGGAACAACCCCAAGTTCAGCCTCGCGTTCATCCACCGCATCTTCGGTGCATCCAAGTGCGTCCCTTCCCTCGATTCAGTCCGCGCAGGGTGTATGAATTCTCGGACTAACGGCCTCGCGTCTACGATCACGTAGCGCGTCAACGCTGCTGACAATCTTCGGCGGGCGGATCGAGGACCTCCGGCCGTTCCTGCGGGAGGAACGCCTGCCCGACGGATGGGAGCCGCGCGTGCGCCACCGGATGGGGCTGACGATGCTCGAGTTCAACCTAACCGTCACCCCTGTCGAGCTCGGCATCAAAGAAGAGGTCGACGGCGAGCTTCAGGCGGCAGGCCGGGAGCGCTATTCGCAGTCCGTCGCCGAGGGCAAGAAAAAGGCGTGAGGATGTCATCGCTGTCGCCGAGCCGGAGTCGATGAGGGGTAATGGCGTCGGCCAGTACCGTGCACCTGCGCGTTTCTTGTACGATACTGATGTATCTTCTATGCACCCTGCGATATGTTGCTCTGGATTCCTGCGTTGACCACTCATTCCACCGTGACACAGAGTCTCGATACATATTTACAGATGTCACATCACAACCATCGCCCGCCTAGCTCAATCGGATAGAGCGTCAGACTCTTATGAGCTGTAGAATCAGAGGCTGATCTGAAGGCTGCGAGTTCGACCCTCGCGGTGGGCTGCTGGACATTTTTGGCGGGCACTAGTATGTTCCGATATTCCTTCGAAAATTTGATGAGCCCCAGGCACCATCTCGATTTTCTGTAAGTTGTCGCTCCTACGTTTCGTCCTTCGTATCTCTCTCACCCACTGCCTGAACCACCGCGAATAGGACAGTTGCATTTGCCGAACCATTACGCGAACATTTGGGCTTCGGAGTCGGAGAACCTAAACCCGACATTGATGCTACATAGTTTCCCTACAGGCATCATAGACGCTCATCGTGCGTCACGTTGATCAGAATACGGAAGATGAGACGAACCTTTCTCGTACCGATACTACACGATCTACAAGTAGCCTACAACGAGGTTCGCAAACTTCCGGCATATCGGGACAGGGAGGTCTCATACTCCCTGGCCCGATATCCCAGAGGTTGTCATACCTCGTTGTAGTCTCTACCGCCGCGGCGCCGCAACGTCCGAGTGGTGGTCTTTGACTTACACCTACGATCATTGCCACCCCAGGAAGATGGCCCGCTCTCCACATACCCCACCTTTGCTCGAGATCATCATCCAGGCGATTGTATCTCGAGCGTCGGAGCGACGTGAAAATGGCCCGTTGATCGTTCTACGTGGCGCACCAGGTTTTGGATTCCGTGTTCAGGTTTTTTTTATCAAGGATGCCGTAGTAGGGGGACATCCTGCCAGTGACAGAGGCGGTCAGCACCATACATGTAGAAGGGGATATCCTAGGACGCTGCACCACTCTGTAGCGAAATCTCAGAAACTAGAATAGCTATCATCAGGAGTTGGTTGGTTGGCATCACTGTTTCGCGAACAGAACACCCTGGAAGCACAACCAAACGGAGAATAATGCATGCATTATTGTACAATGACATAACAGCGAGATGACAGCAGTAGGGAACGACATGACCGGTAAACGATGCAATTATAACAGTGAAACGAGTGATGTGGATAGCATGAGAATGAGATAGAAATGAGCGTGGAGAACGTCAGCTTGAAGGAGGAGGGGCGAAAGGAGGACAGAGGCAGCATGTTTAAGAAGAATGAACTTAGGAGGATGCTAGCAGCATCGTCCATCTTGCGGCTATAACGCGGAGGGTTGCGGGAATGAGACGAACGCGCGACAAGCTGCGTAACCCGTTGCAGGCTTTCCGGCAGCTTACAATCCGTCAACGTTGTCGTCGTCGCCTTGCCCCACGGATGGCACGGGCTCGCCGGAGAGAGTCTTGAGCCGCTTGCTGCTGCGAGATGGCTTGCTGCTGCTCTTGCGCTTCGAGTTTGCAACCGGCTCGTTCGTCGTCGCTTGCTCACGAGAATGTACAGATTGCTGTGACGGTCCTCCAGCAGCAGCTGTGGTCTTCGCGCCGCCCTTGCGATTGGCGGCATACCTTGAGCCCTTACCACGCCCCCGATTGCGGCTAGCAGCTGAACCCCGTCCCGATCCAACCTGACCTCTAGTGTGGGTTCCTGTCCCACCGGTAGCCTGCATCTGCGAAAACTGAGTTGGGGTCCGGGTCTTCCCCTGGTCGGCCGAACTGGAAGCGGTAGGGCGAGGTCTGCGCGGATCCAACTTGATAGGATTGTCGCGATGATTGACCAGATATTGCAGGATGAGGCGCTGTACGGCTTCGTGGAGGTGGTCAGGCTGGAAGTTGCCTTCCCATGTCCACCAGGCGTACTCCGAACGAACATGTTGCGAAATTTGCGACAAGAGCAGTGCGACGTCATGCATAGTTGGATCGAAGAGCTCAAGCCATGCGCTCCTCAACCCGTTGATGATGTTACCACGGTTTTCCACATTTCGAGAGTGCTCGGCCGGGATACGGTGCGAGAGGAGAATGTTCCAAACGTTAGCAGACGACTCGGAAGCATAGCGTTCTCTGGGAGCAGCGGCTGGCTGAGCGCGAAGAAGAGCATATACCATAGTCCAGTACACCGACTCTACGTCGTGCTCCGGTCTGTGAAAGAAGCGGGGTTTTCGTGTGTCGTCGAAGTCGTCAACCTCCAGGGAGGGAGGGAGGCCACCGTGGCATTTGGGGGATCCAGGCTCATCGTTATACCGATCGTAGCGCTCCTGCCCGTAAGCAGTGGTGTATAGATACAAAGCGTCGCCGGTGAGCCTTGGCATGGGTTTGCCGCAAATTGACACATGGTCGAGCAGGACCGTTCCAAGACTGACGCTTCGTGCAATGAACAGAGGTGTCCCCTAAGAGTATATCATGTCACATCGAATACGCAAGAAACAAGCCCTCGAGACATACCGTGCGATCATTCAGTTCGCCGCCGCTCTTGGCGTCCAGCTCAGCAGCATTGTCGTAGTCGATGACTAGGCATGTAGGAAACCGTTCTTCCGCGGGCCTGCACAACCCTCATCAATCTGATCGACTCCTCACTGCGTGGGACCAGCTTACCTCTTGCTTCCAAGGAGCACATCCCGGATCGACACAGGCGTCTTCTCAGAGACATGTCTCCCACTCACCCCACCCCACTTGGGGTACATCAGGATGTTATACAGGCTCATGTCCCGGTGCAGAACCTCGCGCTCCAGCAGCACCGTGCGGTGAACTGTCAGATACAGGTCAGCGCCACGAATACAATTCATCAAGAAACTTGCGTACCTTCCAACGCATCGTAGACCGCCTCCAATAGCTCGTTCACGGTCTTGGCATCCAGAAGACGGGAACCGGAATCGAGCAGTGCGAATCGCTCTTTCGTTCGCTCCGTCTCTTCACCTTTCGCAGTGCACTTGATCGTCTCGTTGTTGGTCGTGACGTGATCTGCACCCTGAAGGCGCACAACCCCCAGCACGTCGCCATCACCGTGAATGCGGGCCAAGATCTTTTCCTCCTTGAACCGACGCTTGTGATGACGATACACCTCCTTGATCACGATCTCCCCGCCGCTGTCATCCTTGACGCGGAGGATCGTCGTACGACGGCCCCACGGCTCCCCTATGAAAATAAACTGACCCTGGGTGTACCACTGATCCTGAACCTTGACCTTCCACGTCGGCGGATGGTCCAGAGTCGCTCCGGGAACCCAAGCAATCGTGTCGTCCCACAGGAAGTGGCCGCGAGGAGGGTCGTAGTGGGAGTAGATGTAGGCAGCTAGCAAGCGCAGGTCATCGGGATCCCAGGGAGTCTCAGCGGACGCCACTACCCCAGTCGGGTCAGAGAGAAGCACCTGGTACCACTGTGGCTTCACAACCAGACAGTAGAAAGCCGGGTGGTCGGGACGCGCTTGATGGTGACGATACGCATATGTCGTGGCCTGACGACGACCGCCGTACTTCTTCT
>NW_006766956.1:4468-15998 GCF_000275845.1 Dichomitus squalens LYAD-421 SS1 | reverse complement strand
GTGCCCTGTTCGAGCGCGGTGTCGGAGAAGTGCCACGAGGGACACGGAGAGGACGCGTTCTCGGTGTGGAGCTGGGCGACGATCTCTGGGCGGAGGAGGCCGACGGCGGGGGAGGTGGGGGAGGGGAAGAGGAGCCAGGGGACGAGGGGCTCTGTGGACTTGGCGGTGGGGGGTGGGAGGCGGAAGTTGTCGCAGTTGACGAGGATTTGGAGGAAGGACTGGGGCGCGGTCGGGGTGGGCGGGGGCATGCTGGCTGTGGCTGGCTATGGTTCGCGCGTGAGGTGCAGGGCTCGCTATGCAGGTCGGCTGGGACACTGCTGGGGCGTCCGCAGGGGATGCTGAGGTGGAGGTTAGTGTATGTTGTTGTGAACTTGTATGTAGTCAGTGAGCCGGCCCTGCGTCGGGGCTATCGGATAAACCATTTATCGGCCGCGGTATCACTGCGCGGCGTGACTTGACAACGTCGAACCGTGCGCGTGAACACCTCCGACACACGATATCAATAGCTGCTGGAACTGAACTGCTGTCGGCGACATATTGGTGCACTTAGGAGGGTGATGGGAGTCAGATGCGCTTAGCTACATCTACTTACTCGTAAGTAACGGCAATGGACATGTCTTGCAGGCACCACTAGGTCCCTAGGTCCCCGGGGAGTTTCACTTCATATCGCACCGAATGAATGTTACTTTGACTGCTAGCTTGACTCTGTGGATTCTACAGGACACCCTCTTCGCAGTCATGCCTGCTTCTATTTCACCAGAGCTGATCTTCGAGGTCTCTACTCCGTTACCATCATCCCCGTGTCGCTCCGCCCTCAGAGTCTCGTCGCTAGCGTGCCAGTCGATATCATCTCTTTGCGATCTCGGATTATCCTCGACTGCTCCTTGGTGCGTAACCTTGTACACATCTGGCGGAACTATAACCTCGCTCCAATAGTAGAGGATCTGCATCTCAACCCCGGTTTACATGGCCGCGCGTTCCCTGGGAACTACTTCGCGTTTCGTCCGCGAGTTTGCAGGTTATCTACCGAGCCCGTCCCGTCGTGTCCTCATCACCGCTCTGTCGCAACTCCCCGCTATCCGTGTGCTGACATTCAGAAACGTCTTCTTGCCCTCGTTCAGCGCCTTCGGTCGTGCCATCGCCGCGCTTCACTCTCTCCCCAGTCTTGCGCTCCGCAACGGCCGAATGCTGGCCCAGCTCCGCAGGACATAGCTGCGTCAGCCTTTGCTCATAACATCCCACGACTCGTTATGCTCGCTGAAGTCCTCAAGTTGCTTGAGCATGACGGTGCAAGTGTCCCCGAGCTCGTTGTATGACCGGCCGATGTCTCGAAATGGACCAGGGACGGGATGGCAGGCCGACATGGCTGGATTCCGCCCTCCAAAGGGCCAGTTCGGCGCACGCAAGGTCGTCGGTTTCTTCCTAGCTCCTATACACTAGGCTATATTTGTCAGAGCCCGGGCCACGAAACACAGGCTCGAACTCGTGGAGGTGAGATTGCCCAGGATCGCACTCCACTTCTTCCCGAGCGAGTGCGCAAGAGGTCCCCGCACCCGGCGTAACGTCCGCATGGTGGTTTCCATTGACACCTATGATCATCGCCACTCCAGGAAGGTGGCAAGCTCTCCGCGCGCATACCTCACCCTGGCAATTGTATCTCGAGCGACGTGAAAGTGGCCTAGGTGATTTCTCCCTCGGCTCTCATCAAAATACTTCATTACCCACAGGGGGAACGCAGACAAGGGTTGCATTATCGGTTATATTTGACCACTTACCCAACAGCATTTGAGATGCACTCCATCTTGGGAAGTCCCGACCGGGATTGGCCATCTGATCTCGACTGTATTTTCGTTCATGGAGTGCTAGGCAGTCAATGAGGGAGAGGGAAACGGCCTTTCTCCGCTAACATCGACTGGAGCTTACTTTTCCTCGCCCTGGATGAGACCTCTACAGGCATAGAAATGATTACATACGGTTCATGGAATCGCCCGCCTAGCTCAATCGGATAGAGCGTCAGACTCTTAGGAGCTGTAGAATCAGCGGGTCAGGCGCGGTACTGAGGTGCGTGGAGAAGGTGAGTATGTTGGGATATGACGAGTAGGAGTGGAGCATACGCTTGCTTGCCCCTGAGGGCGATAATCCTGTCTGCAATATCCGGTTGTGCGCCCTCTCTCTCCTTGCCCTTCCTGGAGGCTGTTGCGCGTTTGGTGTGAGTGGGCTCCTGCATCGCTGAAGAACACTGGCAGATTAAGGAGCGCGTCGACGCCCCGAAAAAATAAGGAGGAGATGGCAGTAGGGAGAGGAGGCTTCGATGTTGACGCATGCTGCGACGGGTCGCCTAACTAAGCGCGCGTTCCTGCCTGTTACAGGGGCTAATCTGCAACTCGGATTTATCCAGCGTTGTTTTGACCGCAGTCATGACCGAAGCCATGAAGGACCCCCGGCAATAGGCCCAAATGTATGATCCAAAATCCTTGAATCCGGCCAAAATTGTCCGACGGATCAGGCCTTGTCTGAGGCCAAATTCGTCCGGATTTGACCAGGCCTCCTGATTTTCGCTCAAATTTGGCCGGACTCTGGATCAGGCCATCGGGAGGTCCAAAATTATCCGGATTCGCTGGATCAGGCCTCCTGAAAGCAGATTTTCGTCGGGGACCGCTGTAACCATGCTGATATTGACTACGAGTGTGGGATAGCATGCAGGAGAGGTCGTAGATAGAGGTATAATGTAAGGACGCAAGGAGGAGCTCGCATACGGCACTCTAGATGTCCGGCGCTACATCAGAAAAAAATCAGTATGCTACATCGGGCTAAGTAGACGCCATAGCTGGGATAGTCGCGTAGCATACCTCGGGGGTACATGGCCTACATAGCGCCCGCCCACAGCTCTGTAGGTCAATGTAGATACGCCGTAGCTCGTATATTCCTACTATAGATGGCTTCTTATTGCAATAGAGAACAGCGACAATTTTGAATGATTCACGAAAATATATTGATTTGCACGACAACAAACTAGATACAGTTCAAGTATGCTATTCGACGACGTGTAGGCACTACTGCCAGTGAGATCCCTCCTTCCCCAACCACCCAATGATAACTACAACATGCCACACTAATTACGACCGTGGCAGGATGGAAGCTGGTGACAGCTTGGACACGTACCAATGGGAGGGGATGGAGCATCTGGAAAAACAGCCTTTGCGAATTGACACTAATTATCACTATTCAGATAATCTCATCTATATTAGCAAGTGTTAGCAGAGATGACATCTACATTAGAGCTACTATTCAGACGCACTTCTTCAGTAGTGCAACTAAGCACTAATTAGTATACTTGGTACTAGTTATAACTACTCTTCACTATCGCTTTTTCTATAGTGCCATGTAGTGCCAACATGATACTACTATAGCACTACTGCAAACGTGGACCTCTAATTTTCGCTATTTTGCACTATTGTAGTACTATTTTGCGCTATTTTAGCACTACTCATTTAGGGGAGACTCAAATAAGATGACAATTCTTTATTTATAGCTCATAGTTCTCAACTCAAGCATTACACACATCTATAGCTGCAAAATCACCATGATAGCTGACTTATATTTGAGGGCACAACTCAACATAGAACTTGTTATCATGTATAGGACTAGGCTGTCAGCACAGCATTCAGACCATGAAGCATACTCTATAGCACACTCCATATTATATACATAGTCCCAGACATTACACATATGCAAGCCTCAGCAGGTGAATCTCAAGGTGAGGTGTCACCACTTTGCCCAAGTCCAGCAGTGATGGATATATATGGTACCTGTGGAGAAAATCTATGTAACCTCTGGTGGTGCAGTGGTATAGAGCACCCCTTCAGAATAGGAGTGTTATCTGAAAGTGGGGTTGAGCGTTCAAGACTGGGTGAGGACACTTTTTTATAATATTTTTTCCAGCACTTGAAATGCATCTGGGGCTTATAAACAGATGGTTTTGAGGTCATATTAATCATTTCTACACTAGTCAGAAATTATGGACCCACTCTATCCACTACTATCAATGTCTACTGTAGCACTATTTCCGTCTACTATAGTGCTACTTTGCACAAATTTGCATTAATAGTGCAAAATAGTGCAATTATTTTTGGGGACCTCTTGATTTTGCACTATTTTTCACTATTCAACCACTGTGTCTATTAAGAGCTAATTTGTACTGAATAGGTGTAATTCGCAAAGGTGGTTTTTACAAATCAGGGAGGGAGGGGGTGCACCAGTACAGGACCACATACCTGCTGTAGATGCCAACAGACGTCGAAAACCTCTGCAGACCTTAAGACGTACCTGCCTCTCTCGGATATCAGACTCTCAGACATACCTACCTCCCTCATATATCAGATGAGACAGCTCAACATATATTGGTAGTAAGAAAGGGGGTGATGAGAGAGGATACGAGACACCTACAGAGGATGGACATGCCACGTCATTTGCATAGAGCAGCTAAGTTGGTAGGAGGCTACGGGAAGGATCTTCAACTTGCCAACTTAAGCAAAACATATCACGTTCGAGACGAAACCCGGAGCGAGCAGGAATAAGGAACAGAAGAGAACACAGGCAAGCGAAGGGATTGTACAAGGCACGACCCAGAAGCAAGGGCGTCGGGCAGAGCAACAGGGTATAGACGCCCATGTTTAGGGCCGGTGCGAGCTGACTTCGCAAAATCCATCTGCTACGCTCGATGAGAATGGGCAGATTTGAAACTTTGCCTGCTTCAATTTCAACTACAAAGTATCAGGTCTTGCTACAAATGTGCCTTGCTAGGGTTGCCGATCACAACAGGCAGTCCCAAAAACCGAGCTGACTACTGAGCGCTACAGATGTCTACATATCTAGCGCCCTGTGCTATAGAGCTGACGTAGCCTACATCGCCGTGGCATGCGGCTCTATAGAAATTCATTTTTACTGATGTACGTCCACTGAAGAGTGTACGAAGGGTCTCGTTTGGAGGATCTTCGCTGAATGCATGTGAGGCCTTCTGAGAGGTGAGTGCCGATAGAGGGGGAAGATCTGTGCAGAGCAAATGCAGCACGGAAGTGTGGGGGTTGGGCATGAGGGTGTTGTATTCCGGGGGGATGGTAAGAGCGGCCTGACGTGCAGCAAGGATGAAGGGTGGTGTCTCAAGAGCAGGGTATGTCTTTCCGTAGGCAATCCATTCAGATGGAACGAAGGTTTGTGTGCCGCTGCTGGGAGGGTCGTCATCAGAGATGAATATAGTTGAGCTTCTAGACATAGGGATTATAGCGAGCAGTATTAAGTGACGGCGTAGGCTAGCAATAGCTCGTTTGTCTTCTTGCGATTCGAAATGCTCCTGACGTTGTCCGCTGCCTGCACAGGTGTGACATTGGGAGATAGACTGAGTAAGGAAGTGTCACACTTCGGGCTAGATGTACAACAACCTATATTACACATATGGATGGCTGTGAGACGAAGTAAGTAGCAACAGATAAAAGTAGGTATAAGGACGTATAAGTAAGTGCGCCAACGACATTATATCCTCAAGGCCTCCCCGGACCGGTCCTCTCCCGACAGCCGCCTGGGATCAGGCCTCTGTCACGGACGTTGGACAGACACCCCTTTTTGCCGCCCGTTCCCTTCCCTTTGACGCCCACCTTCCATTTCCGGACCGTTTCCTTTCCTAGCTCATCCCAGTTTGGACACTGTAGATACGTTCCCACAGCCGCATGCTACGTTCCCGTGATTGCCATGCCCTTGCCTTTTCTTTCTCACCCTTTGTTCTCCCTTTGTCATCTTCACTGCCTCGCTCTCGCGCCTTGTCCTTGGTTGCTAAGCAGCCCCTCTAGTATATAAGGACCCCCCTAGGCGCTCCCTAGTCCCCATCTTGACCTCTTGGTCATTGGGACTAGGTGAGTGACCATAGCGTTGTATCTCTCTTCGATTGCTAATGTATAACTTGGTCATTGGGACTAGGACTAGTCTGTCGCTATCTGCATGAAGACTAGCTTCGTAGGTCTTGTGCCTTTGTGCCGGCCTCCGCTCTGCCCTGTCGAGTTTCTTGTTGCGTTTATCCCTCTCCTCCTCTCTATCTCTTCCCTTTCAGCTCCTTGCCGCTCGCCTACGGGGTCGTCGCCAAACGTCGACCCGGGTCTACGCGCCTAGTCGCCGCGACAACATGTACCATAGTGCGATGAATAATACAATGACGAAAGAATTGTGACATATCGCACCATAGGATGAGTAAGAGATGAGTAAGGCATAGACCTGTCTAGACCGTTCTGGAGTAGTACGGATTGTCCTAGACAGTACCAGAAGAGTCCGGAAGCATAGCTATAGTACACGAGCAGAGAGTCTCAAATATGATAACATACTACATAAGCGACTACAGCTAAGCGCTAGGAGATGCATAGCCTCGTGTAGTCCGGACCGGATAAGTCCAAGTTCAACAAGCTCATAGTTCTCAACTCAAGCATTACACACCTCTATAGCTGCAAAATCACCATGATAGCTAACTTATATTTGAGGGCACAACTCAACATAGAACTTGTTATCATGTATAGGATTAGGCTGTCAGCACAGCATTCTGTCACAGCCAACGAGCTGTGCCACCAAAACAAACAAGGGTAAAGCTTACTGGTGCAGAGGTTGGTGCTGAGAAGCGAAGCAACCAGAGGTAACACAGCAAGGGATGAGATAAGAGGTGTATTCCCTAGACTAGAAGGGGCAGTGAGGAGGTAGGGCTGCTAGCTACCTACAAAAGAGATGGGTGATTGACGAGAAGATCAAGTCTGAGGTTCCCTACCTCAGACTCCCTACTATTTATACTACTACAATGGTGCACAGACCAGGTACCTGTTGACTCTTGCTTGGTCAGAGTCCGCTGACTCATGCCCTGTCTCCTGACCTGTCACATGGTGTCCTCATGACCAATACCTGAGTCATGCTAAGTCCGGGTTCCCTCCGATGAGTAAGCGCCCCTGCTAATATGGGAGTCATCTGTCCGTGAGTGATGATGGGCGCTCCTGGGCCCCACAAGGTCTTGGGTTCGATCCTGGCTCCTCCACATTCCGATACAAGTTGTCCGCGGTCAAGGTGAGCGTCTGTCCCAGTACACATGACCCCCAGGTCACGTGGCACGAGAAAACTGTGACACTACCCCCTCTTCAAGATCTGAGCTCTTGCGAAGCGTTCAAACCAGATATGTCATTGAAACTCCCGGACGACTGTTCGTGGGTTGTTGAGAGCGATTGGTTGCGGTGCATTTGGATGGAGAGCATGGAACTCATCAAGTAGCTCCTTCACGTATTTGACATTTCGTACAGGCTCCCAAGTTGCTTCAGAGACATCGTAGCCGGCCCATTTGACAAAGTATTGCACGTATCCACGGTTGACGCGAGAGTCTAGGATCTTTTCGACCTCAAACTCGTCATGGCCTTCAACTTCAATCGGGTCAGGCTTCTCTGGATTGCGGTTGCCGATCTCGTCTTCATGGTAGGGGATGAGCTTTGAAGCATGAAAGACGGGGTGTACCTTGTTCTGTGGTGGGAGCTTGACTCTGAAGTCGACTGGTCTGATCTTCTCCGTTATCTCGTACGGCCCATAATTCTTGGCTGAGAGCTTGGCCGATGAGTTGCGGATTTTGAGGTCACATCCCTTGAGCAAAACTTTGTCGCCAACCTTGAAGGGGGGATCCACAAGGCCTTGGTCGTAGTACCATTTCATCCGTTCAGCCGCCATGGTGAGTGACACTTGCGCTTGTTCTCTTGCTTCCACACAGTTGTGGAATACGTCTTCGAGGGATGGGAAAGCCAGTTCCTCACGAATGACGGAGGCCATCTTTGGGTTGTATCCATACTCGATAAAGAAGGGCGACAGGCCAGTCGACTCGTGTGGCGCATTGTTGTACCCAAACTCCGCGGTGGATAGAAGGGATGCCCAGTCATCTGGTCGATGTTCCGTGAAGATCCTGAGGTACTGTTCAAGCGACTGGTTTACCTGCTCAGTCTGTCCATCAGTTTGTGGATGGTAGGCTGTAGACATTGACGAACGGACTCCTAGTAACTTGCAAAACTCCTTGAACGCTGCACTCGCAAACTGTGTTCCTCGATCAGAGATAATCTGTCGGGGGAGACCATGGTGCTTCAGGATATGCTCATAGATGAGTTTGGCTGCCTCTGTTGCCGAGAAGTGATCATCGGCTGCAAAGAAATGAGAGCGCTTAGAGAGGTGGTCCACTACTACTACAATTGCCGTGAAGGTGTTGCCATGTCTGTCGACTGAGGACGGTAGTTGGGAGATGATGTTGATTGACCAGATTTCCCATGGACCAGCGGGGATCTCGTTCGGTTTCAGTAGTCCGTACGGTGGTTTCCTGACTGACTTGTTCCGTTGGCAAGTATCACACCCTTGCACGTACTTCTTGACGTCGACGGACATGCCGGGCCACCAATAGTTGCGCGCAATGATTTCCAAGGTCTTCCACCTTCCTGGGTGACCTGCAAGTAACGTGTCGTGGTGTAGTTTGAGCAGGTCAAGGCGGATGCTTTGGTCCTTGGGTACGTAGACTTTGCCTCGTCGTAACAGTAAACCATTCTCCATGTTCCAGTCTTGCAGGTATTTTCCAAACTCCCGGGGGCCACTGGCTAGCAATTCCTTGTAGTGCTTCGTCATTTTGTCATCTTCGAGAGCCTTCTTGATGCGTTCGAGCAGTTCCTTGTCGTCGACAATGGAGGCGTGACCAGGTTGCATGGCTTTGATTGTGAAAAACTCGGGTTTCAGCAGTGTCTGTCCGAAGTTATCACTGCTTACCCCCTCTTCATGATCTGGCCTCCTGGACAGAGGGTCAGCTCGTAGCATTGTCTTCCCAGGGCAATGCTTCAGAACAAAGTTGAAGCGAGACATGAATAAACTCCATCGGGCTTGTCGGCGTGTGAGCTTCTGTGCTTGCCGGAAGTAGGTGAGATTGAGATGGTCTGACCAGATCTCAATCGGTTCCGGGTGTCCCTCCAGGTAGTGTCGATATTCCTCCAAGGCCCGGATGATGGCTAGAAGCTCTTTGTCGTAGATCTCATAGTTGCGCTTGTGAACATTGAGAGACTTGGAGTAGAAGGCGACCGGGTGCCATAGCTTGTCCTCTCCAAGTTGTTCCAAGACCGCTCCTGTCGCAAAGTCAGATGAGTCTGTCTCTAGCCGGTACGGAGCCGTGTCATTCGGGATCTGAAGAATTGGAGCTGTCGTAAACGCGGTTTTGAGTCCTTCGAAAGCCTGCTCCTGTTTCTCCCCCATTGCCACTGGATGTCCTTGTACGTGAGCTTAGTGAGCGGTCGTGCAATCTTGGCAAAGTCCTTGATGAAACACCGGTAGAAGTTGGCTAGTCCGAGGAAGGCTTGGACGTGTTTGACCTTGGTCGGAGTAGGCCAATCCTTGACGCCTTGCACCTTAGACTCGTCCATAGAGATGGAATCCTTTGACACAACAAGTCCGAGGAAGTGAACCGAGGGCTGCTCAAACTTGCACTTTTCAGGTTTGACGAAGAGGTCGTTGTCGCGCAGCTTCTTCAGAACCCGCTCTACCAATTGGCGATGCAGAGTGAGGTCGTCGGTGAAGATGAGGATGTTGTCGATGTAGACTACGACGTGCCCGGTTGCAATCTCTTCCTTGAGGACCTCATTCATCATTGCTTGGAATGAACTCGGTGCATTGCACAGACCGAAGGTCATAACTGTCGGCTCATATAATCCTTTGTGAGTGATGAACGCGGCCTTCTCTTCGTCTCCCTCGCGAATGCGGATGTTGTTGTAGCCCCATCTTAGGTCAAGTGAGGTGAAGATCGATGCGTGAGAGAGCCTGTCCACAAGGTCTGAAATCCGGGGGATCGGGAACTTGTCCTTTTTCGTGACTGCATTCAATGCGCGGTAGTCTTGAACTAGACGTAAACTTCCATCCTTCTTACGGACAAAGAAGACTGGGGCGGCAGTAGGACTCTTGGATGTGCGAATGTAGCCTTTGTCTTCTTGCTCCGTGATCCAAGCTTCAAGTGAGTTCCGTTCATCGAGGTTTAGCAGGTACAGTTTGGCCGGCTTGGGGAGTGAGGCCCCAGGGACTAGTTCAATTGCATGATCGTAGGGCTTTCATGTTGGCATTCTTTCCGAGGCTTTCTTGGAAAAGACGTCGCCATACTGCCGGTACTGCTCAGGTACATGGTTTGACCAGTATTCGCGATCCTGTTTGCCTTTTGTTGCAGAGTTGGTGTCCTTTTTCTCTTCTAACCTGGCTCGCATTTGACGCGCACTCAGGTCATCTGAGAAGTTCACCCAATGAATAAACTGGTCGGTGCTCTCCCAGGATTCAGGGCCGAGGTCACCGTACCGATCTTGTGCAACATCTTCCACTCGGGGAAGTTGCAAACTCCGTAGTTCTTCGTCCTGCACTGTGTGCCGGGCGCATGTTGATGGACAGCGTGTGAATTCAATGTTCCCCGCACTCCAATCGAGTTCGGGGTTGTGTTCATGTAGAAACACCATGCCGATGATCATATCTTGTCGTCCGATGTCGGTGACAAGGAACGACTGCCAAGCAAGGTGGTCTCCGATACGGAGTAAACAACGGACATAATGTGTGATTAACCCCTTCTTATTCTCGGTGGCGTCTGCGTTGAAAACTCGCACATCACGAGAGAGGCGTCGTAGGGTGAGTCCATGTTCTTGAACAAACCGGTGGTGGATAAAGCAAGAGTAGGCTCCTGAGTCGAGCAGGGCTTCTGACTGAACTTCATGCGTACCTTGAGTGAGGGAAACTTTGAGATCAAACAAATTTCGTGGGCGACGTGCTGATGCGAGATAAATAACATTCGATCGTGGAACAAAAAAGTCCTCTAGGTCTACGCTATGATTACAGAGTCGGATACTTTGGTCAGTCTTCAAAGTACCCGTTCCAGAAAATCCTCCTCAGATTCCTTGACCTCGACGATGCGTGCGGCGGTCTCGGTTTCCGGTGCCTTGCCTTTGCCTTTGCCTTTAGCGGTCTCAAACTCCTCGAGGGCCCTGCGAATGTACTCCCATTTGTCTTCATCGGCCGTGTCCATTGTGCGTACCTTGGTCGGAGCGGCTGGTTGCTTCTTCATGTCCGGGAGCTCGTAGTAGCCCGTGTACTGAGGGTTCCGACATTTCTGGCCAGTCGTAAACTTGTGCCTGCCACAGCGGAAACAGAGCTTTTTGTCGAGCCACTCGAGTTGCTCTTTAGACAGTTTTTCCGGTTTTCGCATTGCGTCGACGTCCATGGTGTTAGGATCCCGTGGGGGGCGACTAGTCGTGTGCTGCTGCGAAGACAGCTTGGCCTGATTTCCACGAGTCTCCATTTCCAGCATGAGTACCCAATCCAGGTAGTGCTCCCATTTCGTCGGAATCAGCATCGGGTTGACTTGCCGCATTGCCATCATAACCGTAAGAATCTGCGAGTTCTTGCCAACCTGGTTGTCGATGCGTCGGATGAGTTCTACATCAGCGTAACCAGACTTCGATGCGTAGCAGCGGAA
>NW_006766956.1:0-3419 GCF_000275845.1 Dichomitus squalens LYAD-421 SS1 | reverse complement strand
GCCGCCGAGGACGTTGTAAACGTTAACTATTTCCCGCTGGGTGATGTCCCTTGTTACGGAGATGGTCCAGTCGACATAAGCTGGGTTGGTGATGCCTAAATGATAAACTCGGGGCTGTGAAGACAAGGATTAGATCCGACTAGAGTCGAAGCAAGATCTTCAGTCAGTAAGGAAAGACTATATTGCAGTAACCAACTGTACCTAGAGTCGAAGCAAGACTACAAAGGTCAAGTAAGTAACTACAAGTTAGAGATAGATGTAACGAAGTACTCACTCTTCAGTCAGTAAGGAAAGACTGAAGAGGGAGGACGCAATCTGAAGTCCTTATATACTACAGAGAAGTGTCCATGACTAATCAAAAAGTGGTTAGTCACATGTACCATAGTGCGATGAATAATACAATGGTGAAAGAATTGCGACGTATCACACCATAGGATGAGTAAGAGATGAGTAAGCATAGACCTGTCTAGACCGTTCTGGACTAGTATGGATTGTCCTAGACAGTACCAGAAGAGTCCGGAAGCATAGCTATAGTACACGAGCAGAGAGTCCCAAATATGGTAACATACTACATAAGCGACTACAGCTAAGCGCTAGGAGACGCATAGCCTCGTGTAGTCCGGACCGGATAAGTCCAAGTTCAACACTAAACTATTTGCCAAGGCGCGGATAGCGTTTTCCAACGAGTCATATTCAACACCAGCGTAGATCCATTGAATTTCCGGATACGCTTGAAGCGTGGCAGTGGGTGAAGCCGGACGGGTGTGTGCCAGTGATGGAGCCGGGTGGGTGGGTTGACCCGGGTCGTCTGACTTAAAGTCATCCTCTGCCAGGGGGGCGTAACGCGAGCCTGAAGCCATTGCGATGATATCCGATGTACAAAACTAAACGACGATCCAATCTAAGTACCCAAAACGTTCTAACTCGACTAAAGCTTTGACAACACGCTCGAAGTTCTGCCCAAGTCCACTAAACTTGACCTTCCCAAACTCCTTGCAGAACCAATCGATGTTCTGTTGCCGACTGCAAGTCTACGAGGTACCGTTCTCAATGTTGTCGAGGATCCACTCAAGCCTGTCGCCGATACGCTGAAGGGCGAGCCGATGATCGTGGGGGATGTCGAGCAACTGATCCTTGCGATCGAAGATAGCTTGCAGTCTTTTGATGACAGCGGTAACCTTGGAGCCAACGATGGCGAGGAGGTCGATGGGATCACGATGTGCGAAGGAGGGGATAGGTGGTGCAGAGATGCAGTACTGGAGAGGGACCGTAGGGGTTGATGGTATGAAGACTGGTGGGGGTGTGGTGAGATGTGCAGCGAGTGGTCTGTCGAGTGGCTGACTGGGGGGCACAGATGGTAGGAGGGCCTTGCGACGAGGGACGATCGGAGTATGCCGATACTGGCGGCGATGATGAAGACGATCTGATGTATCGTCCGCAAGGGCGTGGTCAATCTGAGACTGGACGTCGAGGTGACCGTGTCTTTTGAAATGACGACGGGTAAACTCCGGTAGGTCCGAGTCGGATGGAAGGATAGTGGGGGGGAATGATAAACGTTTCAAAAAACTCCTGGGGGAAGAGATCCGGTCCGCAAGTGGTTGAGACACTCCACGGAGGGGATGGGTAAGAGACTTGATCTAATGTCACAGCCAACGAGCTGTGCCACCCGATAAACAAAGACAAAGCTTGCTGGTGAAGGGGTTGGTGCTGAGAGCGAAGCAACCACAAGTGACACAGCAAGGTATGATGCAAAGATGTGAATTCCCTAGACTAGAAGGGGCAGTAGAAGGTAGGGCTGCTAGCTACCTACAGAGGAGATGGGGGATTGACGAGAAGATCAAGTCTGAGGTTCCCTGCCTCAGACTCCCTACTATATATACTAATACAACGGTGCACGGACCAGGTACCGATTGACCATCGTTTGGTCAGAGTTCTCTGCCTCATGTCCTACCCTCTGACCTGCCTCATGGTGACCTTACGACTAATACCTGAGTCGTGCCGAGTCCGGACTCCTTCCAATGAGTAAGCGCTTCTGCTGTCACATCAGTCACCTGCCAGTGAGTGAGGATGGGCGCTCCTGGACGTCACAAGGTCTCACCAGTACACACTAGATAAATTTTTTGATCCTTATAGTTATAGTAAAACGCGAATTATTTGGCCCAAATGTTATAGTGGCCCTTCCAAATATTTGAGACGGTTGGAGGGATGCCCCTCCCAGATATTCGAGGTGAACCCCAAATATTTGGGATGTATGTATGAGCGAGGGGAGGAGGGTACCCCCCTCCGAATATCTGCCAAATATTTAGTCTCAGCGCTACATAGCGCTATGTACAGAGGAACATGATCGTGTCATCCGTCCAACTATTTGAGCAAATATTCAGAATGTATGTAGGAATGAGGGGAGGAGGGTACTCCCCCTCCACCAAATATTTGCGAGATATTTGAGTATTTCCCCCCCTGCGTCCTGAGGCATGGGATGCGGCACACGTCCACACGTCCCAATATTCTTCAAATATTCAGTTGGCAGATACCTGACCGCTAACAAATATCTGAGACGCGGCTTTTACCAGCGACAAATATGTGCGTCCCTGCGAATATTTGCACAAATTTCTCGTACCGATGCACCCAGATATATTTGTCTCATCCGCAAATATTTGAGAAGTCCAAGCCAACGTGTAGGGACACTACGCCTTCTTGGGCTTCCTTCCGCGTCCCGACCTCTTACCGCCACGCCGGGAAGTACCACCCATGGCCTCATAGTTGCCTGTCCCCTGGGTCTCCGTCCCTCCAATCTCTGTCTCATGGGTCTCCATGCCCTGAGTAGCACCACTCCCACCGCTCAACGCCCCGCTACGACACAAGCTACAGATTAGTATAGTTCATCCACCACGTATAGCACAGCACTTACTCTGCGACGCTTTTCCTCTTCTTGGGTGGAGGGACGCTCCCCACATCCACCATCGCCGTGGCATCAGTGTCCGGGTTGCCTTGAGAGCGCCCCCGCAGTACTCTCGTCGATGGTGCAACGTTAGCCTTGGGACGGCCCCTCTTCTTCTGCCCAGGAGCCTGTGCCCCATCTCCCCCCCGTTCGTCTGTCATCTCCTCACCGCCCTTTCCCACTTCGACCTGAGCGCTCTCTGCAGGTGGATGCTCTTGCAGTAGAGGCTCGCCCACACCTACGTTGAGGACAGGCTGCGACACTTCGCCCATGTGCACGTCAAGGTCAGGTTGCGACACCTCCCCTGATCGCTCATCGGGAAAAGTTTCGAAATCACTGGATGCTGGCATAAACATCTCGCGATCCACGACCGACGGCAACGTGCAAGGGGTTGACGTCACACTTGCGGGAAACTCCTCCTGCGACCTGTATCCAGCGTCCTCCTCGTGGATGGGGAACAGGGCGGAAGGACACTGGCAGG
>NW_006766955.1:138127-141426 GCF_000275845.1 Dichomitus squalens LYAD-421 SS1 | reverse complement strand
TAAACGAATCTGAACGTCGGCGCTTAAAGCGCATGACGTCATATTCTTACCCTCCGAGGAAGGATATTGATGCAGAGAAAAGGGAAAGAATGCGGCAGCAGATGGGCATGGAGTAACACTACTCTTCACTGAGAAGGAGCGATTGAGATTGGGAAAAAGAGGGAAAACGGTGTGTAAAATGCAAATGTGCGATGTTGATATGCATACCAAAGAACTCCTCTTTGCATCCAGCACCTCCTTGCATCCGACTCATCCTCATCCTCCCCCTCGTCCTTAACTCCTTGAGTAACAGAACAGCATGAGCGGGTGAGGGGCAGTGGAGCGGCGAAATAATTGTAGAAGTTTGCGGGCTTGGCAGTAGGAGCAAACAGCCGCACACACAGACACCTGGGATGGCTAACCCAAAGGACATGTGTACTGATGTGGACATACAGTAATGTATTACATAGCTACAGACATGCTACGGACAGGTTAGACACAAGCTAGAGACAGGCTTAAGTCGACGTCACCGGTGTCAGGACATGCGTACTGCCTGTCCGATCCGGTCAGTTAGAGACATGTATTGAGCGCCCAGAATCGTCCGCCCAATATCAACCAAGATTTCCCGATCTCAACCGCTCTGACACGACTTTCGCCGACGTCAACCAGCTGAGCCCATGTAAGTTCTCACTGGGATCGAATGGTGACGTACCATAACGGCCCTGTTCGGCAGCGTGGCCTCTCAGGGCGCGGTCCTGCTCTGAGATGCTGTCCGGAGGCTGACCATTCGCTACACATGCGGAGGCGGAAGAAAAACCGGATGTAGGTCGCACGTAGCCGCGTGCGCGCGAGACTGCGGGGTTATGGATGGAGCAGTTGGAAGAGAGGCGTCATGCGGCGTAGGCCTCGTCGACGGCCTCCCGTTGCGCGATATCTCTCAACGATGTTCGTGACTCCAGTCCGCCGACTCACCCGGTTGCACAGGTTCTGTCATTAGTAGCTGGCTTGAAGTTCCGCGCTGCATTGGTCCGTCTGCTGGGGACGGTGCAGGCAATCAGGATGGGGACAGCGACGCTATGCGGAGGCAAGGCATATCGAGCTTTGTTTAGATAGACGCTCGTAGGATACTTTGATTCGTATTCCGATAAATGAGAAGGGCAGACGAACGGAAGTGCGACGAGGCAGCCAAGGCATTGGGAAAAACGAACATACACGCCAAGCCGAGGACGAAAGGGATTCTAGCCGGTAGAGGAAGGCGTTGCGGAGAGGAAAGCAATGCAACGAATAACGAGGGGGGGACAGAAGGAATGTGAATACCCACCGAGGATGTGCACCAACAACGTGCAATGAGGATGAGGAGCATGTTTATTGGACGTAGGTGAGCAGGAAGAGCCAGGACTTAGAAGGTGCGTAAGGAATTGTCCCACTAGTAGCACGTATCGCAGAGGACGCGTCAAACATGACGCGTCCCAATGTGGGCTCGATGAATCCTCATCGACATACAGCGAAATGTGCTAAGATGCGTAGACTGATTCTGTGGAACGATTGTGAACATAAATCGATCCCGATGAGCGGACTGCATCAAACCTTTTCTAGAAGACGGGGGCTGAGGGAGGTGTGCAGGCCGCAGGATGCCGAGTAGAGGGGCTATGACTGAATCTGTGCTTAGCACCATAGGCAAAACTGGCCGTCGACGACGTTGCGGTTGAAAAAACGGCGTTCAGAACAGCTCATAGTGGTGCATAAGGTAATGCTGACCAGTTGAAGCAAGCAAAGTCCGGAAGTAAGAGCGAAAGCGCCACAGCAAGATTGCAGCGCTGTGTGAACGGGATATGAAGCCCAGTGAGAACGTGCCGGATTCAGGTCGATTTGGGGCGTGTGAGATCGTATTTGGCTGTACATACTCGTGCTATGTCGATTCAGGTCGGATGGGCGGTGTTTAGTGCCCATTTGACGTCTGTGTTAGCCATATGGTCGCGAGATCGGACGTACATGTCTCTAAGGGCATGATGTCTATGCATGCTAGTATCTCTCTAGCTGTAGCTACGTAATGCCTTGGCTTGTGGCCCCGTAAGGCCTCAGCCTAGCTTGTGTCTGTCTCTAGTATTGCGTGCGAGTCCGACTTCTCTCTGCCGTGTAAGGCTTCTGCCTCCTCTCAGTGCCTGCTCCCATCAGACAATCGAGCCAGGCATCCGCAGCCTTCTCCCACGGTTTCACCCACTATGGGACCATCTCATGGATGCCACCTCCTCCCAAACATTTCTACTGTGATTGTTTTAAGTACTGCAAGGTCCGGAGACACGAAGTCTCTGTTCTCTGGCAGTAGGAACCTGCCCTAAACATGGTGACGTCATTGTGGTGGAGTTGCACTAACTACCGCCGTCCTCCGCCTATTTTCCAATCTCTCTTCTTTCTGCTCGACCAACAGCCAATTCTCCCTTGGTGAAAATGCAGCACAGACACTGTGCAATGGTGTCACGAAGGTACGTTGGGGTTGGAGAGTGTTATAAAGGTGTGTCTTGTGGTCTAGAGTATGAGCACAAGGTGAGTTGTCGTGCATGATGTTGCCGTCGCAACACCACCCTAGGTGAGTAATGTCATGTTATGTATGTCAAACATTCTTGGAGGTATGTAGTTACCCAAGTTGCTACTGGTATGGAGGCGGCACTCACCTTCCCAGCGCATCCTGTCAAGTTCGACCTGGCACACACAGTCGCTTGAGGGGAGAAACAGTAATTGATTTACGATTGCATACATGCGCTGTGCAACATTCTCATACTGTCCTTCTCTAGCTCTCGACTCCTCCCCTGATGCTTAAAGAATTGTCCCATTGTCTCTACCCCTCTACCTGTCGGAATGCGGTCAGGTGACGTGTCAGATTAGATTAGATTACCTTACCTTCCTGTTATAGTAGACAAGCACTGCCACCTGCCAGCGCTGTAGACAGTGCTGGCTTCGCTCCTTCCTTTCCTCAGTCAGTGATCTTCCCACTAGACTGAGGTATGTTCATCTTCTATTCCCATACTATACTGTACTCATATGGTTCTTAGAGTCCTCTGTACAGGTATAGTCCTAATACAGTCAGTGATCTTCCCACTAGACTGAGAGTCCTCTGTACAGGATCTCTTAGGTTATGAGCCCTGGCTCCTCCAGCTGAGTTCTTACTCCTCATCACACCACCACTCCCCTGTGTCCAACTCAGAGTTGCACACATACTACCAGGTGTACGACTTTGAGTCCACCCTGCTCCCCATCTCTTGTGCCAGCACACCGGCGTTTTTTCCCGCGCTTAAGCGCCCACACTTCGCCCTCAGGCCTCT
>NW_006766955.1:39882-133438 GCF_000275845.1 Dichomitus squalens LYAD-421 SS1 | reverse complement strand
TCAGATTAGATTAGATTACCTTACCTTCCTGTTATAGTAGACAAGCACTGCCACCTGCCAGCGCTGTAGACAGTGCTGGCTTCGCTCCTTCCTTTCCTCAGTCAGTGATCTTCCCACTAGACTGAGGTATGTTCATCTTCTATTCCCATACTATACTGTACTCATATGGTTCTTAGAGTCCTCTGTACAGGTATAGTCCTAATACAGTCAGTGATCTTCCCACTAGACTGAGAGTCCTCTGTACAGGATCTCTTACTACCAGCGCATCAGCGAAATAGTGCACTTACGCTCGGTACGTATAGCGAGACCTGACCGCAACCGTGCCCAATTGTAGCTATATTGTATCACATAGTCATACGAGTCTATACGAATGAATACAGATAGTCCCCAACCATCAATCAATGGCGTGCTCTGCATCAAGACGACCTGAAATTACCCAGCCCGAAATTTCTCGAGCACAATCAATTGCTGACAATCCCCATCGACCCAAATCGACAGGATTAGTATTATATTGGGGGTTTGCACGGCGCTATACGACTCATTACGAAAACGGTCGTAAATATGGCAAGTGTTCGTGTGATTTCGGGTTGCCCGACTATATACGATCAAAATCGACGCATATCGACCTGAATCCGGCACGTTCTCACTGGGTATGAAGTATGACTGTCACAGTCGGCAGGAAGGTCGTGTGACATAGCAAACAACCTGCGCGACTGAAGAGACCATGCGGGAAGGAGCAGTCCTGGAACTGTAGAAGGGTAGTCGTACAGCGGAGAGACGCGCAACATCGGTTGAAAGAAGAGAAAGCAGGGAGACACTCCTGACGAAAGCTTACCGTGTACGGTACATCGGACTCTGCCGTAGCCGAGCGTGTGCCGTTTGGACCAGAAACACGTGACTGTGCCAGGTGCCCGCATACGGTTGGAGAGATGCACTGTGCCATTGGCCTTGCTTCACTTCTGCTTAGTATGCCTCGCGGTTCTTTTCCGTTGGACATCCCGCCACTATTGTTCTAATGATTTCTATCGCTCTCTGCAATGTGAAAGCAGCTGACATCAGATCGGTCTCCTGGTCCAGGATAGTATCCGTGCGCATCAGCCGGTGCGCCACAGACAGTAATGTCAACGCCGCACTGAAGTCCTGTGAGTTCGTTGTAGCTGATAAGTCCGATCTCTGTTCGTTAAACCTCCGTAGGCGATGCTGATGAAGCCCCGCTGGCGGGTGGTAGTTCATACTAGTCGACGACACACTCATCCGCAAGAGTAGCTTGTCTTCAAGATACGCGACGTCGCCCGATCGCTCACCCCTAGTAGAGTACAGCCGTACCACACGGCTCGGTACGACGGGAGGCCAACCCTGGGTATGACTGGGTGTTCCGCACCACTACGCCAAGCCGTGGTCCAGAGGAGAGCTTCTTGTAGTCGCCGTCAGTGCTGGAGGATGAATCAGATCATCTCCTGCATCGGCTACCACTTTGGCCATCACGCCCTCCGGCTGGGGGCCAGGATGCGGGAGGAATGTTTCATGATAAAATACTCTAGTTGTACAACTGTCATACAGCCTAATTTCTAGCAAGCCTTTCAGCGCGCGCGCCCCACAATAGGGAGAACAGACGTGGAAGAACTCACAGTACGACATCCAGAAACCTCAAACTATGCTGTCGTTCTGCGTCCACTGAACGCCGTGATCTTTCATTGGCACGTTGTTCTGAGGCTGCATGTTCCAGTGGACGTCAATGACGTCCCTCTGCACATCCGATACTCGGAAAGTCTCCACCCGCGCTGGAATACGTTGAGATATTTGCTGCTGCGTGGTCAGACCGAAGGTGCCGAAGCCACCAGTCTCCCGCGTGAACTCTACGATAGAGCGACGGGAGTTGACACTACCCAAAACCGAAAGGAATCGGTCTCTTCAGCGCAATTGGAATGTGAAGGAGACGTACACGGCGAGCACGGCATTAACGTAGGCTAAAAGTATGTATCAGGGCTGCTGATGAACAGATAAGGAGAAAGCATGACTACCCTCACATTTTGTGGCGAGCATGTTGATCGCAATGTAAATCATGTTTTCCGGTTGCGATAGACCCTGTAGGTAAAGTGAGGAGACCTGTCCTTAGCCTAGCACTGTAAAAGACTCACGAAGACTAGTGATGCAAGGCTGAGGGCGCTAAGAGGCTTCCTCGTTAACCTCCGGATTATTGCAGGAAGCGAGATAGTTACCTCGTCAGAAGCCCTAGAATGGTGATGGTTACAGTTTGGAAATGACACTCAACTCTTGCAATCAGAACGAGCTCACCTGTATTGATTGTATACACCATCAGAACGCGAAGCATCGAATTCGTCCTGGGGACAGCTTAGCTCGTCACTGAAGGCTAGCATGATCCCACACACCTTTTGAACACGGTACGACTCCGCATAAGAAAGACAATCAAAGTCACGGAGAGTAGCACATCAGTGGCCAGCGAAAACGCGAACCCGCCAGACATGAGCCACTACAGATGCAATCTTTCAGTATCAGGGCACAACCCATACGCTCCCGGGGCGGTACCGTGTAATGCTCAAACTTGGCGAACGTCTCTTGTGCAAAGCTGCAGAGTCGAATTTTAAATGGCATTCAAGCAAAATAACAAGAAACTCACATCTCGTAGCTAGCGGCTGCATAAGATATAATCAGACCAATCTCAAGGCTATCGAGACACCAGCACTGACCCGTTGTGAAACCTACAGCGCATGCCTTATGATTGGTGCAGCAACACATCGATGAGGACACTTACCGCCAGTTCCCAGCATGCAAAGCACCTGTACGGAATTCAGGGGGTTGTGACAGGTCATGGACGGCAAATGCGTACAATAGGGGCCACCACAAGAGCGTAGCCAGACCCAACTGCAGCGGACTACTGTGAGATTTGTAGAGACAGACTGAGAGTAGTTATACAGACTACGATAGACCCTTCGAGCGTAAAAGCTATTCACATAAGGTTGAGTTAGACAACACTGATTATAGGTACGACTCGGGAAAGACTTACGACTGGGCTCCGAGCACGGTAACTCCCTGCACAGGTAACAAAGAAGGTGATCTCAACCGTTGAGATTGAGAAACGGCATCCACCAAACGTACAGTGACCGGAGCCAAGACCTGATGACAAACAAGTGGATTAGAAGAACAGCATTCCGCCTGGACTTTTCGCAGCTCACTCTAATAGACCTACAGTAATCCAATCAGAACTTGTCGTGGGGACATCTGACGATGGAGAAATCATACCATACACCGACGAGCAGCACTTGAGGCTGAGAATGGTTGGTGACCAGATAATGATATCTATCTTGGCTGTCAGGTAGCCTTAGCAAGTGCGATATACAAGTACCACTTACGATGCATGGATGCATGCGATAGAGTGAAAGGTGTCTAGCGCGCTGGATTATACGAGTCAGGCAACGCAACAAAAGCACTATCTGCTAACATACAAGAGACAAACGACCTGAGATACGTATGTCAATCAACAGCGAGATGTTGTCAGCTAGATCGAAAAACGGCTACGCGACGATCCCTGACTTACCGTGCCTTGAAGATAGACCTTGTCTCCGGAATAGATACGGAAGTAACGGAACATCTGGTTTGACGATACCCCGTACATCCTAACACCATTCAACGTTATCACGGTGTCAAGAGTCAGCCAACTGGATTGCGCGAAGTAGTCGTACCAACTCACATGAGACCAATGCAAGTTCCGATCAGAATAGCCCCAAACGAGTTATCCAGCGCAGGCACCGCCGAGGTCGCGGCGGTGACATTGTTGGACATGTTTCCTCAATGCGAGCCAAGAGCAATAGAGCGAGCGAAGGAGAAGGAAGCAAGGCCGAGATGAACGCGAGTAGTTGTGGGATA
Source organism: Dichomitus squalens LYAD-421 SS1 (assembly GCF_000275845.1). Taxonomy (NCBI): domain Eukaryota; kingdom Fungi; phylum Basidiomycota; class Agaricomycetes; order Polyporales; family Polyporaceae; genus Dichomitus; species Dichomitus squalens. The sequence continues at coordinate 129,553 of NW_006766955.1, read as the reverse complement.
AATACCGCACCTGCAAGTCCGTGACATGTAGAGTCCCACGTCGTCATTCTCACATGCATCTACAAATGATGGGAGGTCATGGGGAGGATTCACCACGGGCCCTCAACATAACATCGAAACACGGGACACGTATTGAGAGTATCCTTGGACGCCTCTAGCGCATGGTACGCTCATTATGGATGATCGAACATCCGCCCGCTGCACGTGGAGGCTTCCCCCGGTTAGCATGAGAACGCTACATCACCACTTGGCAAAACCACTGCCGCCAGCTTTCTGAAGGATCATGGGGACAGAATTGTCATTCAGTGGTTGTCATATGAAAGCTAAGTGGATGCTATTATCGACCGCGGCCGGTGGATCGTCGACCTGCAGAACAGTCCCGGGCGGAATCTGCGTTCGGGCTGCGTCGGTGCGCTCACCTCATAGGAGGATGCTCATCAAGGCCGAGAAGGCTTACCCGCGACCACAAGAGGACGATGATACCAGTTCCTCATGACCACAGAGCAACAGGGCGCTACGCCAGGCTAGTACTCGTCGTTATCTCATGCACCATATAGTGCAGGGACTTCAATGCTGTCTTGTGCACTATGTATTCAGATAGAGTACATCACGTTGAAACGAAGGGATCTAGTGAGAGACCTCTCACCGCAATTCCACTTGAACGCAGGTATAATCAAATTTCCCAGCTAACTGACTGAGGAATTCTACCTGCGTGGAAGGGTGGAATATATGGGCTGAGCTTCATGCTGGGAAATAGTTCTCCGTAGGAGCGCCGTGCAGCAAAATCAGATGTTCATCGTCGCAGCTGAAAATGCGGCGGATGAGAGGTTGAGTTGGCAATGGGCATCGCCGAACCGACGCCCAATTTAAGGCCGGACCATCCCGGCTTGCATTCTCGGCGCTTGTTCGGAAATAATTCATCCCATACACAGACCGCCTCGTTACCGGTCCCTGTTGCGACATGCGATCGCGAGCTCGAGAGGTCATATGAGCAAGCGACGATGTCAAACAGGCCATATTGCTGCTTGAGATTGTAATGCGTGCATTGGTCTGCCGCGATGACTGTCCTGAGTGATGTCAGACGAATTGAACATCATCTCGTCTGCGGTCACCGTCGTCGAAGATCAATCCAATTTCCCGGATGCAACCTATACAATCCAATACTATGTTGCTCTATACGCAGCCTACATCCACAACCGTCCATTCTCCGACGCGCCTGCGCGCGCCTCAAACACCAATTCTAGTCTACATAAAATGAGAAGATTAGAGGGACCGGTCGAGTTCTGCTATCCTGCTCTATGGGTAGGTGGGAGATGAACGTTATGTGAAATGCAGAAGATATCTGTAGTAAATCAAGAGACGAGACGATATCCGTACATATATTCCCAATGCGCCACCACGAAGCGCATCACGTCGACCGCCCCTGATACGACGTTCCAGTCAAATACGCAGAGCCCGAGCCCGAGCTAGAGCTCGTCGCCCCATACGACTGTCCGGCCTGCGGGACTTTGAGCACGCGCGACGACGCGAGCGACCCTTCAGAGGGCGGCCCGCTGAACCTCGATTGCCTGATATCCTTATTCTTCCGCGACCGTCCCCGCGGAGGCTCGACGCGTGCCTCCACCGCACCAGGGCCCACCCGCTTGCCTTTGCGGCGAGTCGGCTTGATCAGCGCGTCAGGGCGGAGCAGCAGCAGAATGACAAAGGAGGCGAACACCATGCTGCCTGCGACGACGTAGATCGCCTTGGGGTACGTCGCGACCGTCTTGCTATAGATGATCCCGAACAGGATGGGCTAGATAGCGCGAAAGGAAATATCAGTATGTCGAGCAAGGATGTGGAGAATGTGGTTAGCGCACCCCCAGGATCGTCTGGCCAATCGCTTGCACCAGGGAGAACGCGCCGAACATCTTGCCCGTATCTGTATCTCCGTGCGATTGCATGACGCACAGTGCGAGGCTGTTGACGGCTGGCATCAAACCAGCACCGAAGCAGCTCATAGTCGTCGCTCCGACGAAGAGAGCCTGCCCTGAGTAGGGACCATAGTCCGTGGGGGAAAGCGAGACGAGTGAGTGGGAGAGTAGATCGAGGAAGAGCGACCCGCCGATAAGCGTCTTGTCGAACCGCATCGCCTCGGCCAGCGCTGCGTTGGCTACGGCAGGCGTAACTGGGTGGCCCGGGACCCCGACAGGTTTCTTGGGCTTGAACGTCACGATGACGACTGTGCTAACGACGTTATAAGAGGGTTAGATATGTTGCGGCATGCGACGTACACGGAAGAACGAAGAGTAGATGCAGAGCACGGGCAGATCCCATGAAAGAGATGTAGTAGCTCAGCTACATGACACGTCAGCTGGTGTTGATGAACGCAGTCGTCAAACTGAGAGCTGACCGTTTCGGCCCCCCAGCCATAGATATGCTCGGCATAAAGGTACTTGAGTTGGAACATACCCTAGACGGAGAACGTGAGATACACGCAAGCTCGCAATCACCGACCATACTCACCAACGAGAGCAAGTGGCCAAACAGCACCATCGCCAGCAGCATCATACTCCAGTCCTTATGTTTCGATCCGTTCGGGCCCGTAACCGTCTTCGGAAGGAGCAACGTGAACGGATTGAACAAACGCTCGATGCGACCGAGGCGCTCTTCCGCGACTGGAATCGTCGGAGCGAGTAATGGCGACACGGTTCCCTTGGCTTTCTTCTTATCCAGTGACTCCGGGAACAGAAACAGCGCAAGCATCAAGTTGACGAACGACGCGAGCGCAGCAACATAGAACACCGAGGTCACAGTCGGCGCGCCGTTGTGCACGCCGACCGCCGGCGAGAAGATCGGGATGAACGGGTGACGGATCAAGAATGCACCAATCGCGGGCCCCATCGCAAAGCCAAAGTAGAACACGCCCGTAAATCGGGAGAAGATGCCAGCACGCGACCCATCCGAGGTGCAGTCCGAAACGTATGCCGAAGTGGCAGCTTGCAGGGTGGCCCATCCTCCGCACAGGCCCTCGATGATGGGGGAAATGATCAAGAGCTTGTGTCCATGAGCAGCAAAGATACTATGCGGCGTCGAGACGAGGATGAACATCAAGTCCCTACGAACGTACCCATCAGTGTTTGCAGGAGTGTGTTCGGACAGGAGGTGCGTACGTCATAAAGAGACCGAACGTAGCAGCTGCTAGAACCTTGGTACGTCCGTGCCTCTCACCAAACCCGCCCCACCATATGGTGGTGAGAGCGGACAGAACTCCCATAGTGGTGGTCATGATGGTCTGAAGACGCGCAGCTCCAGCTTGGACAGCTGGGTCCTTGAGGCAACGCTCTGAAGGAGGTCGACGCGGGTCTGGCTCATCACCATCGTCATCGGGTGGCAGTGTGGGCTCCTCTGAAGATATCTGCTGGTGTGCGAAGGAGAAATCGACGTCTAATGGGGGGAAAGAGGGAGTTGCGGGATTGACGGCAAGTGAAGGAGTGTTAAATGTATTGAATAGATGAAGCGAAGTGCGGTTGAGGCTTGTGTGGTCGTAAACGTCGTGCCCATATATTTGGTTGCACGACAACTGTGTGAAGACTTGGACTCGAGGTGCGATAGTCATGCCGCGCTATGTCACATGAATATGTGCGAGGAATGGCAGGTATGCGCAGACTTACCACGACTGACGCGACAATAGCGAACGGAACGAGCCTAAACACCAACTTAGTACAAGTCGCGAAGCCATGAACCAAGGCGAAGGAATAGATGTCCAGAGATACCAAGGAATACCGCTTCCACGACCGATCCCTTGGCCAAACCGGGACGGAGGCGGCACGCGCCGCTGAGACAAGCCCGAGCCAAAGACAGTCGGAAACCAATGGGGCGACCCATTGGGACACAACGCGATAAGCTGCGGGCCGTCGGCCGACCAGCCTCACCTCTGCGGATGACTCCAACGAAGTAGTAGACGTTGCAGACGTACCATAAAGGTCTTGGCCGGTAGAATGGCTTCCTCCTAGGGCGCAATTCACCCAACAAAGGATCCTGTTCAGAAATGTCGTCCGAAGGCTGACCATTCGCTACAACTGCGGAGGCGGGAGAGGAACCGGATTTGGGTCGCACGGAGCCGCGTGCACGCGAGACTGAGGGGTTATAGATGGAGAAGTTGGAAGAGACTACGGCGTCGACCGCCTGGTATGACGAGGAGCTCGCCATGGGTGGTGAGGAGGCAGAAGTAAGAAAGAGGAAGAAGAGAGGAAGGGGGCCATGCGGCGTAGGCCTTGTCGGTCGATGGTGGCGGCCTCCCGTTGGGCGATATCTCTCTCATTGATGACCTCAGCCCCCGGTCCGCCCTGCACCGACTCACCCAGGCTGTCATTAGTAATTGGTGTTGACAGGCGATATCCAACGTTACTTCTTGAACTTATCGGAATAGTAGGTCTGCTCAAAATTGAACTGATCAGTAAGAAGAAGTGAACTACATCGGCGGCGTTACCGAGACGAACCATTCTGAGTTTGAACTGAACGCTTTGGCCGTGAGCTCACCGCGTCGCTCGTCGCCGCGTCTTGCTTAACTCCTGCTTCTGCCGTCGCCGTCATGGACATCGACGAGCAGCATACGTCCACATCGCAACAGAACGCCATAGCGGGCCCTTCAACGATGTCCGAAATCCCGCCTCTCTTTCTTCCACCTCCAGGTCCATCATTGCTGCGTGAAGCTCGCCTCCTTGATCTCGCTGACCCTGCGCCGCCTCCAGGTCCTCCACGACCTCCACCATACTTCAGGAGCACAGACGACCTCTTGAAACGCTTCGAACTCCTCCCTGCGTACGACAAGTACGTTCGACCCTTTGCTCCACCGGTAGGCCAGCCGTGTGCCACCGACAAGGGGAAGGGCAAGGAGATCTTTGGCAGGGATGCACCAGCGTCGTCTCCAGCAGCACCCACGCCCGCGGCGGGCAACGATGGAGATGATGAAGATGGGACTAAAGGAGAGAAGAAGTTTAAGAACTATAAGCATTTGATCAAGTCGGTCCCTGGTATGTGGTTATTTACGTCGACGCGCTTGCGATGCGACAACCCGTCCATAGGCAAGCATTCAATGAAGAAGGACGACTTCCTCGAAACCTTGATGGTAGTCCCACCAAAACAGAAGAACAAGATTGAGGCGTTCAATGCACACACACAACAAACGGCATTCTCGATGAGCTTAGAGGGTCTAAAAGGCGTACGTTTCTCCCTTGGATACTCATCACCGCCACTCCCGAACATTTCCCTCCATAACAGTGGAATATCCATGCTCTTGTCGCGGAATCTTCACAAGCGCGGGAAGACAGGAAGAGAAGGGTGCGTCTCTCTCTCAATCGCTGTCTGCGTCCTGTCTCATCCGGAGCCACTTTCACCATTATCTTGCCGTTCGACTCCTCGTCCTACATAATTTCATCCCTGCCTCGTTTCTCCTCCGCTATAACGGGTGCACCCCTCGCTATCATCTACGCCTACAGAAAGAGCTCAAAAAACTCGCGAAAGCCGGTCAGGGCCTCGTGCAATCTGCAGCTGCCGCAGGGCCCAATACTCCCGCAGGCCTCCCGTCGACACCGGCGGGCGCGCCACCCCGAACTTCCACACCTCAGCCTGGTATCCCTAAACCTCCTCTAATGCATCAGCAGCCGTCGCAGGCGCGCGGCCTCACGCCCGTCGGCATCGGGACACCGCAATCCGTCTCCACACCGGCGCCTCAAACAGCCACACCCGCTGCCCGAGGAGTCAAGCGGGAGAGGGATGATACGGGCCTTCAGATGTCCGGTAATACGCCCCAAGGCACGTACGGCCAAGACGGCGCAAAGTCCGAACTAAGAGGCACGAAGGCGGGAAACGCGGGAGTGCGTCCGCGGCCGATCAAGAAGGCGCGCTTGGTACGTCATCTTCTTCTGCAGCTCGCACGCTTGCTACATATGTGGCTGACATGGCTTCATATGTGAAGGACGGCAATGGTCAAGTCCAAATGCCCATCCAGCAACCAACGCCACACGCATAGGTGCTGGACGATATCTCGCAATCCTGACTACGATTGCCGCCTATGCCACCCTCAACGTTGTTCGCGCTACCCATCTTCATGAATGGCGCCACGTGCCGCTGCATCCTGAAGCAGGTGCTATGCCGTTACACCGCGCCGACTTCAGAGGCGACAGCCATCCCTTCATCTCATACGATATCGCATCCCTGGGCCCATATCTTATAACAAGCATACGTCATCCACGCATCCATGCATTCATCCAGTCATCCATTCACATATCCGCTCCCATCCGCCAACACATTCCACCATCCTCGTGATCCAGATTTGAACTCACCAGCATTCAATAACATCACGTTGTAGACGATCTCGCACCACTACTGATTGCAATCGATCACGCATTTCTTGACATGATCAAGCCAAGGCCTTCGTATCCCTGGACCCGTTCCGGACGTCCGCTCCGAGGACTTACCGCTCACCTACGCCTCGGCCTTCGGAGTGACACGACGCCTCCGACGCTCATGCCCTTCATAACGCTTCATCCCCGAGGCTGAGGACCGTTCGCCGCAGCACGTTCTTAGGCTGGCGTACATCGGGACTCTGGTTAATTATCTGTCGCGGGCGGTTCGGATGCAGCGTGTCGCGGAGGTGTGTGTCTCGGACCAAGTCTGCATGTGTTATAATTTGGGGCAAAATCGACTTCTCACGATCCGTCATCGGGTCGTGCTTGCTCTCCACCTCGCATGCCTGAGGGTTTGCGTCGTAAGTATATCAGACTGACACTCCGCCCATTCTCGGGGATGAAGTATTTGCGTGTGAATCTCGGTGGCGTTGTCCAGCAGCTTGCAATTGAGTCCTAGAAGCGGTCCGATGACACTGCTTGCGACGTCTCCATTACAGCCATATTCACGCGAGCTGTCCCCGCTCTTATTATGTCAACAGTGCCGAATCTCAGTGGTCAAACCTCTCAGGCTCAAGATTGGGACGAGCTTGTCTTGAGAGAATTCCCACTCAAGCACGAGGCTCCGAGAGAAGATCGGTAGCCTGCGCCCAAGATCGACCGGTCCGCTCGAGGCTTTCGCGAAGATCGACAAGAACCTCATGGTCTAGCGATGGTGAGTAGTATCCAACATCTTATCCCCGTCTTTAAGTTCGATCTCTAACGAAGCCAAGCCCAGTCTCCTTGCATGCCCAATCTCGACTTCGGCTCGCGGATTGAGAGGACATTGCCGGCTGGGCGAAGACCGTTCGCACGAAGGTAGACATAGCCGAGCAGCTCAACTTCTCGCTGCCGCATGGGTAAGGCTTTTCGCACATTGCCTAACTGAAAACAGGTTGTCAAGGTGCGCTTCTTAGTGACGTACGGGGTCAGAGCTGTCATGTTGACTCAGTCTTGAATTGAAAAATTGTCAGCGTATGGCCTCGGTCAGTGTTAGTACCTCAGCCCGACAGGGTATGTTCATGGACATTGCAGCTTCGCCACCGGGCCCTCTTCTGACCCCTGACGCTGTCAATCTAGCTCATGGCGCAGCTCTTAAGCCTTCGGAAGATTACAATCAGATCAGATATAGCCTCGCTCTCGGGCGATTGATTGCTTGCCTTTGCTCCCAGTGCGACCCCGCTCAAAGGGGCCCGATGGCTCCCTGTTTCTTACTTGGTGGCGCCCTCCTCTTTGCGTTGCATGCTGTACTTGCGGTGCCCGCGGCCCCGTCACTTCCACGACAAGAGGCAGACGCGACGGATGGAATCGCTCCCCTCGCGCAACCCCAGATTGAGTCGTTTAAGCCTTACACCAATTTCGCAAATGCCGCATATTGTGCACCCATCGTGACGGTTGACTGGAGTTGCGGCCAACACTGCGAGGCCAACCCCAACTTCAAGCCCACTGCAGCGGGAGGAGATGGCATTTTCGTACAGTTCTGTAAGTTCTGGTATCCTAGCCATTCCCTTGCTGACACGGCTCGCTAATCTCCAGCTGGCAGGGTTTGTCGGTTTTGACCCCGATCTGGGCGAGGTCATTGTTGCCCACCAAGGAACACAACTTCTCACAATGTAAGGTGGCCCGGCGGGGCGCATTCGACTTGTGACTGATACTGGATCACTCTGGATAGTGTTCCTGTCTTGGAGGATTTAGATTTACTACCTCTGCCTTTGGATGAGCAACTCTTTGCAGGTGTTGGCCTGGATGTTCTCGTTCATAGCGGTTTCTCTATAGCGCAAGCCGAGTCGGTCTCTGGCACAGCACCTTGTCCTTCGTGAGCTGACCGTACTTCAGGACGTCTCAGTTTATCTTGGCGGCTGTAAAGAATACGATGCAAGAGTTCAATACGAGTAAGGTCACGACTGTCGGGCACTCGCTCGGTGCGTCTCTACCACGAGTACTATCGCGTTTCCTTCTGACTCCGTCGCAATCCATCAGGAGCGTCAATCTCGTTGTTGGACGCGGTATTTCTACACTTGCACCTTCCTGATGCAACTGTTCGATTCGTTGGTTACGGCCTGCCACGAGTAAGTCCTAGCGACTGTGTTGCTCTGGGTTTTATCAGGCTGAGTGGACGTCCAGGTCGGTGACGACCCGTTTGTGCAACTTGTGGACCGCCTTGGGTTCCAGGTAAACCATGTAGCGAATAAGAAGGATCTCGTCCCTATCCTTCCTCCAGTACTGCTTGGATATCGACATATTAGCGGAGAGATTCATATCGACGAAGCGAACCAGTGGATCAATTGCCCTGGTACGCACATTCTTGCTTGCTTGGACTGCCATGCCCTCCTGCATTGCCTGACCTTCCGAAAATTGGCAGGTCACGACAACCCAAGCACATCCTGCACCGTCGGGGACACTAACCTTCTGCTAGACTTCAACATCTTTGATCATGCTGGTCCCTACGACGGCGTCCTCATATCTACTTTCTGCTAGTTCTTTATCGGACCGATATACCGATGACACTATGAATGCAGAATCCCGTTACTCGGTCACGAACATCAGACATTAGTGGGCAGTGTTTGTTTGCATGTGTCTGCCAGCCCGTGCCCAGCTAGAGCGCACTTGGACCTTCCAGTGGAAGCTCTCCATGTTGTGTGTTTTTCGGGTGCCCGGATTGTCGCGGTCCGTGCCCAGCGTCGTTCCTCCCCCTTACGTCCCTCCCCTGCCATACAACTGCTCAACTAACTCTGCAATCAACCTTCTGAGACAGTGTGCTGCTCTCTGTAACCCTCGCATCGGTGGCGGTACGCAGAAACAGACTATCCGTTGTACATCCTGGATCTACGGATAGCCCTTGTAATGCACTAACGATTCGTCCGTGGGCCGTGGGAACATCTCCCCTTCGTTTCAGCGCTACCATCCAAGGTGATGTTCACCTGATCAGTCATCTTGCGGTTTCCTTGGCTCATGGTCTATCGCTCCTGACGAATAGGCAGATTGCCATATACTGCAGCCCACGCTGCCAGGCCTTGACACCTCAATGCATTCACCTTGTCAAGGCTGTCATGACTAGCGGCCGTGCAGTATGCGAGTCAAACCCGTGGCGTCATCGTGCTCTGATCGCTCTCGCAGTGTGTCAAAAGCATTCCGGAGGAGGATTTGGTTGGTAGGCTGAAGTTAGATATGCATGTGCTACCCTCATTCTTCCCCATGCACCTGGTGATCCGAGTGCACGTTCGTGACGTTGTCTGCCTTAAACATCGTCATTCGGTTACTGACCGGTAATACTGGACGCGCTCAAACAGGCTTCCCTGTCACTCCCTTGCCATCAGAGGTGCGCAGTCGACTTTCTGGACCAAGACGCCTTCCGAATCTATAAGAACACTAGGTCCTACGTTCCCACTTGGCCTCGCTGGGCAGCGCTCATCGGTCGTCCGCTCAGTCCATTTCAGTTCTGGTAGCACTAAGCTGCAGCCTTCCCGCGTCACACTTCTGGTCTTCACAAGATCTTCTTTTGTCTTCATCATGGCACTTTCCTTCAAGACCATGATCCCTGTGGCGCTGCTGGCTGCCTTCGCGCGTACGGCCACCGCAGCCGTGATCAAGCGCCAGGCGGCGATAACGGCGCTTACACCGGCCCAAATCACCTCCTTCCGTCCATATACGCACTACGCTAGCACGGGATACTGCACTCCCGCAAGCACTATCGCTTGGAACTGCGGAGAAAACTGTGAAGCCAACCCAACGTTCAAGCCCATTGCGTCTGGCGGTGACGGAGACGAGACCCAATTCTGTAAGTCAGGGCCCCCTAATTCCACTGTAGCGAGCTATTTTAGTTGACGGGGAACGTGCGATGTAGGGTTTGTTGGCTTCGACCCCACTTTGGGCGAGATAATTGTTGGACACCAGGGAACGAATACCAGCGAGATGTGAAGTGCAATATTGTGATGTCATATACGACTCACTGATAGGATCTAGTCTTCCCCTCCTTGAGGATGCGGATATTATCCGTGAGAGCCTGGACCTTAGCCTGTTCCCTGGTATCAGTAGCAGCATTGGCGTCCACAGCGGTTTTGCGGGATCTCAAGCAAGGTCCGTCGGCCGGAGCTTGTGTCTCGAGGACAAGCGTCCACATAATGATGCTTACTGTTTGTAGGTCTGCTCTAGATGTGCTCGCAGCGGTCAAGGCTGGGCTCACCGAGTTTGGAACGAATAAGGTCACAGTCACTGGACATTCGCTCGGTAAGCCTCAGGCCACTGTCTTCCGCGCGGTGCTTCAATGTCAGAGACTCATCATATGGTCCGGTGTATAGGCGCGGCGATCGCGCTCCTCGATTCGATCTTCCTCCCATTGAACATTCCTGGCATCTCCACGCGCTTTGTGGGCTACGGTCTTCCCCGCGTGGGCAACGAGGACTTTGCCAACTACGTTGACTCTCAGCCCATCGAGGTGACGCATGTCAATAATAAGGAGGATTTCATCCCCATTCTTCCTGGTCAGTTCCTTGGATATCACCACCCATCGGGGGAAGTCCACATCCAGGATTCGAACGCCTGGTTAGCTTGCCCAGGTATGTCGGTATAGGCGCGCTATGTCGCGGTCTTGGTGATTGATGTATGTTCTCGGTGCACAGGTCAGGACAACTCGGACGACCGATGCATCGTCGGTGACGTACCGAACATCTTTGTGGGTGACGAGTCTGACCATGATGGGCCGTACGATGGCATTGAGATGGGATGCTGAATATGGCGTGGAGCACTATGGCTGCGGATTCTCGGACGATCGTGTGCACTGTGCTTGACCATGTATCCTTGGGAGAACAGACCATTCAGACTATATCGAGATGTGGTCAAGATTACGTGTCGAGAATTCCAACGAATAGGGATCCAGCCTGCGAAGACCTCAGAATGTTCTCGGCAGTGCATCTACCTCGTGAATTTCTAAGACTTGTAACTTCACTCGGCTGTACTCCGGCCATGTCCCCTTTCGGGTCGAACTTTTCGAGGGTTTTCTATTCGAACTCGATTGGACTCTGATCTCACATCACTACGTCTCCGAATATCAAACATGTCTCTATTCATCACAAATTACTACATCTCGGTTTCAAATTCACCAGCAGTGGCCCTCGAGTGGTCACCAGGTAATCCTTGATGGTATCGCACCATCCACCTGAATCAAATTCCTCTGCGAACTGGAGATCAAACTTCTGTATGAGCTCACTGATTACCATCTTGATCTCCATCCGCGCAAGATGGCGGCCCACACAGTTTGCCGGCCCGTGTGAGAATGGTATGAAGCCGTGCTGATTGAGTGCAGTCACGTTACCAGAGGATTCCGATTGAGATTGGAGCCATCGAGAGAGCAAGAAGGTGTCCGGCAGCGGTGAGAAGTACCTAGGGTCGCGATGGATTGAATATGGTGGAAGATAGACCTGTGTCCCAGGAGGAACATAACTAACATGAGATCCGGTGACTCAGGTGCCTAATGCAAGGAGGAGAGTACGTCAACGCACCATCCAGCTATATTCACTCCGAGTCCATCATATGGCACTTGTCGGGGGCCATTGGTAGGTACTGGTGGTTGAAGACGTAGTGTTTCATTACTGTACTTTTTCTATCAGTAGCTTGGCAGGCGGCGAGAGGACAATGGATTCACATGCAGGCGTCCATCCAAACAAGGCGATCGTGAAGAGTGATGTCGGTGGCGTCTGTCCCACGCGGATAAATCCTATCAACTTCGTCTCTTAACTTATGGTAACACTCAGTGTTTCTCAAGACGAAGTAGACGAGCGCTGTGAGAGCTCCGGCTGTCGTATCGGCTCCAGCAATCACAGCGAGGGCACCATCAGCAATCACGTCAGAAATGGAAGGCTTCTTCTTCTCCATGTGAGCCTCGTCTGACTGTGTTGTATGTCAGAAAGGGAGAGACAGAAGACTGAAACCGTGCGTACCAGATGATACCACAAGTCTTTCATTCTCGCTCCCCTCTGCATACGACCCATGGCCAGCTCGAGACCAAACTTCCGCAGCCTTTTCAAATCCCGAGATAGAAACGGGACCCTCTGTACGATCGGAAAAATCCAGGGAATGTGAGATATGATCGATGCGGCGCTGGGTGATGGATGAGAAGATGAGCGGTGTTTGAATGAGCTAGAAGTTGCATACGTACACAGAAAATCGATTGAGCATGTCCCAAAAGCCACTCTCATCGCCACCATTAGACAACATGTGCAAAGGGCAAAGCTGTCAAGTCGTCTGTCAACAACAATGAGCCTTCCATTTGAATTTCATTTCCACGTACACCATGTCACCCATGAAGTCAAACGTGAAGTACCCGATTGACTGCGAAATATCCAAGCTACCCACTGGAGCGGCAGCCATGAGGTGGACCATAAACTGCTTCACTCTGTTCGAGAGGACAGGTTCGTATTCTCTGAGACTCTCAGTGCTTAGACCTCTATTCCATAGTCGACGCCGGTTAGCATGAGCTTCGCCGGTTAAGACAATTAGGTTCCTGGGTGCGTTGGGGTCTTGGCGAGCTGAGTACCCTGTGCAGCATGAGTATAGGATAGAGTTATATGTGGTCAGCGAAGCTTACATTCACCTTTGCTGAGTCCGCTGGCACCAAGTACTTCGGTAACAGCTCTTATGTCCGCAACAGACAACTCATTAGGCCCTAAAATCAGCTACTTTGAGGATGCAGTACAACTCGTATGAGAGATCATACTCCTCGAACCTGTGCGCACAAAGGGGCCATGCTTTCGATGCAGATTTAGAAACACCCGATGCTGCGTTCCGGTCCATGATAGCCATACGCCCCAGAACTTTGTCACTTTTGCCAAGGGAGGGCCTGGATACCATGCGAGCGGATGAAACGGGGAGATCCGATACGCGGCGATCGAACAAAGCAGAGAGGCAACATGTATACTGAGGGCGCTGATGATGTCTTGCAGGCCCTTCTCACAGCCGTAGACATCGGGGAAAATGAACAGGGTGAAGAACGTCATCACAAGTAAACCGGCTGCCTGAGTCACCGGGCATGGGGATGGGGAGAAATGTAGAGCAGCATGGGCAAGCTAGAGAATAATCAGCCAACACGCTTCGCTGAAGACGGGAAGATTATCCTCACTAGACCCGAGGCCAATGGGAGATCAATGGCCATGTTGTAACCGCCGCTTGGACCAACTGAGCGTTGGCAGTCAGAAGTTTTTAATAGAGGAGAGTGTGAAGAGCCGGTGTGCAGCGGTTGACGACGATGCTGGTGTGATAGAGTAGAAACGAATGCCTTGCCTTTGGTGGAGCCGGGAGTGCGTATAACTGCTCACCGTACTCCCCACGAGGCAAGAGGCGTGGGAGGTCCATCATTCTGATATTGCAGAGCGGTGAGCATCCTCATCACGGATGGAACTAGTCCCCTCCTGCGATAGCTAGAAGGACACAGGAGAGAAGCGATGGGCGGGTGTTTGCGCGCTGAGAAGGCTGTGGACCTCGGCCACCGCCAATGTCTATGCCCTGTAGTTGTCATCTTCCCGTAGGCCCAATGCCCAAGCTCGGTTGTTCAGCACATATAGGTACGGTCTTGGGCGACGCCCATCTGTTCACTTTCAGCGTCTTGTCTGCGCGTCTGTCGCATTTGCCGTTGTGGCGCACCTCACCGCAGTATAACAAGACTTAGTTCACACCTCCGCCGTGCTGTGTACTAGCCATCTCCTCTGCCCGTCGCTCTTGTCATTATCCGTCCCAGCATGCCTGTCATTCACTACGACAATACTCTTGGGGCAGGTTTCGTTGGATGCCTATTCACAGCGACGTGTGTGCCAGTTCGACTGAACCATGTCATGATTATAACTGAGTTTCTGTCCTTACAGCTTATATGGCGTTACCTGCGTCCAAAGCTTTATGTTCTTCCAATCCTCTTCCCAGGAGCGTAAGCTATTGAAGTACTCGGTACGTACTTTCACTCATTTCCCATTATTTCCGGGTACCATTAACTCTCGATAGGTCTCCTGTCTCTTGTAAGCTCTTTCAGCTCCCGAAAGAGGCTTTTCAATCACCGATGCTCGTCCATCTCTTCAGTGTATTGGATACTTTGCATTATATACTAGTTGCTCACACCCTATACTGGTACGCGCTGCTTATGATCTTGTAGTAGTTGATTAAATCAACAGTCATCAGGTACATGGTGACGAACTTCACTGATCCAACGGTGATCGAGCGGATTCCTTGGTGAGCATCATACTGTCGCTCTGATATCCTGCCATTCATGTGCCATACAGGAGCATCTTCGTGAGTACTCGCCTCGATGCATCATTATCCCCTAACTCCCTCCATGAAAGCCGGTATACTCGTCACCGTAAGCCATCGCTCATGATCATTGTTGCGCGGACTCATTTGCATCAAGCCCACCAGTGATTCTATTGTTCGATGGTGAGCACTCAAAAGCCCTTATAATAATGACAGAGCTCGTAGCTGGATCTCTTCTTCAGCTTTTTCACCTATCGCGTCTGGGTTTGTGAGTGCTACCTTAGTCTTGAGGTCCACGTCCTGATAGAACGCCATGGGAAGTGAGCCACAAGAATCGGCTTCTGACATATCCACTGGTCCGCATATTTCTCGTATTCCCTCTTGTGACTCGTCCTTACAAAGTCACCATAGATTGTTGGCATATTCGTCATGTTTGGTAAGAAAACTCAAAGACTCTCATAGCTGTTGATTTGACTTCGCCGTACGGATAGGTGTCGGCATAGGTGAGGCGCCATGGTCTAGCAATACATCAACATGGCCTCATGCACGCTTACCTTGTAGGGTTTGGTATCAAAGGGTCGGCTTGAAGACACCCCTCTATCTACTGGAGCGAAACTGACTCTCAGCATCCAGATTGTTTCTACCAACGTTTTCCCAGCTCGCGAAGCTCTCCGTACGTACTTCCATGGCTTAGTTACCCGGTTACAGCTCACGGCTCATTGACATTCCACCACGCACAGTGGCTCATGTATCTAGGGTTGGGGCTCTTGGTTGTTTGCGACGCTTACACCGCCCTTGTGCTTTGTTATTTACTCTACAAAGGACGAACAGGCGTCAATAAAGGGTAAAATATATGATTTCCGGTGTGCTCCCGTCTACATTTGCTGAGACAGTTTTCTCCAGGACGGACTCCTTGATCAACGTTCTGTTACTGTACACGGTGAACACCGGGTTGCTTACCAGGTAACATATACTCCTACGGCCTGAGTATGCGTCTGAATAGCCATTGTCCATAACAGCATTTTTGCGCTGGCGTGCTTCATAACAGTAAGTAATTCACGGACCCTGAAAAGATGCACACTCTCTATTGCTTTCTTACAGTACGCCGCTATGCCAACCAATTATGTCTTCTTGGCAAGTAAGTAGCTATTCCCGGTGCTGAACTACAACCTCGGTGACGCTTGTGCCACAGTGTACTTCCCCCTCAGCAAACGTATGTATCCGCTTCTATACCGATACAGGTCCTGACATACCCAGTAGTATACCTCAACGCACTGTTAGCTTCGTAAGCAGCGTCATTTTTGCATCTTCAACGCTACTAACTTCATCATAGGCTGAACGCCCGAGGTCATATCGGTCGGGTGGGCGCAGACACCACTGGACATGTCAGTATTCCTTTCTCGAGCCGCACTAGAGTTGGGCAAGAGACAATTCCCATCGAATTCGCATCCCGTTCCAATGTCACTGTGAGTACAATATACACTCGGCGCAAGGTTTGACGCCTGACAAGGAGCTTCAAGCAATTGAGCGTCTTGGTCGAGAGGGAGGAATTCAAGGATGTCGACGGCCCCAAGTAGCTAATACGGCATCAGAAACTTCAGGATCAACGGTGGAGCGCCTCAGACAGTCTCAGATACTATCCGTCTGACCTAGTGCAAGCGTAGTTTTGGTCTCAAATATGATGTGAATATATGACACCTCAATGTATGACTTCCACCAATCAGCACCTATTGCGTACATTCACTACTTGCTGTTGCAACAATCCTTCTCATAAATATATCATTCCTCTGTCAACTTTTGTGGTAACCCTGATTGTGACCATAACTTTCGAGGGACCTACAACGAGGGTTATGTATCCATGGGCAAATAGCCCATGGAGAGCTCAGCTCTCCCTTCGCCCGCGAGAGAGGGGCGGTGATGGAGATCAGATGACGAGGCGAGGGCGCTGATGGGATGGCAAAGCCGGATGGAAAAGCCGGGCTTGTCCGTTGGGAAGTGCCACCCCCAGTCCCGCAATGCACTTTCCGTGTCCCCCGACGTTGTAGCTTCGCCGCTGAGCGCAGAAAGAGTGCGTCAATGTTGGCATATGACGGGGACTGAGGAGGCAGAACGAGGGAGAGAACGCGGGAGAGAACGCACCTGGAGAGGGCGCATCAGCGCATCAGTGGGCATGACGACTGATCGTCAGAAATGCATCGCGTACGACGCGAGGGTCTGCCTGACTCGCGTCCGACACCTACAACAAGAACAAAACTGCGCCTGGACGCACTCCCTGTGGCAAGAGCCTACGACAAGAGGCGCAGGCTGCGAGCGAGACAGTAAGGTAGGAGGGTAGGAGATACAGAGTACATGCGAGGGAGAGGAGCAGACTGGCCGATACCCGAAGAGGATCTGGGCGGGGCAGGCAAGGGCGGACAGGTTGGCGGGCGGGCGTCGATCGGGGAAGGCACGAGAGAGCGGGACGGAAGCATCACGTGTAAGGGGAAAGGGAGAGCTGAGCTCTCCATGGGCTATTTGCCCATGGAGACACAACCCTCGTTGTAGTCTCTACAACTTTCCTGAAGATTTTTGAGCTCGACCTGGCTCATTTCCCTTCAACGATTTGCCTCCTTATGACGTTCATGCCTATCTATGGCCCTAGCCTCCTTTCCACTTCAATCTCGAGCGCAAGGGAATATGACCTGCGAGCCTTTGCCCACAAACTCTCCCCACTTCGCTTCTCGCTCTCTTTCTACTTATACAATGCAGCACGAGTGGAAGTGGTGCTTGATGAGCTCATGGTATAGCGTAGGTCGTTCGCGCTCTCGACCGTCAGCCTGGACTCACATTGCTGCGCATCGATCCGCATCACCGCCATGCGCAGAAACACTGACATCCTTTAAGCAGCCATGTTCTCAGGGGATACATTGGACGTAATCAGGTTCAGTGTCATATCTACATGTTGCTTGTGCAAGCGGACGGCGCTGGTCACGCGGATTACTTCTTTCTCCCGCCACTTCTCTGTCGTACCCCGGAGCGATTTCACTTCCTACTGGACCGCCTATGCTTAGCAAGTATGTCTTCAACCTGCGAAAGTTGTCAGCGTGGTCAACAGCAACGCGCTCGCAACTCAGCCAAAAGCGTAATCTTAGTCAAGGACAGCCCCGATGGTAGCTTCTGCCGCCGGCGTCGCAGCGCCACCCAGGAAGTGCGCGAGCTCGCCTGCACTGGCATCATCGGTAACGCCGCCGGATATGAATACAGATACAGCGCGCGCAGTCTTATCGTGATCTAGTTGAGACGCAACGCAAGCAAGTCATTGACCCACGAGGTTCCCACCTAGTATATTACGTATTCCTAGGAGCCCGCTGCTCAACGGACGCCAATCTGTATACATCTCCCTGCTCCTATGCAGTGCACCTTGCAAGCCCTGGTGCAGCCGAGGCCGCCTCCGAACAAAGCTGGACGCGCCGTCGCCAGACCCTGCTCGAGCTCAATTGGGCGTGGTCGCGATGTAACACTACGCGCCCTGGTGCCGCGCTGTCTGTGCATCAAGCTTGGTGTTGAGGCCACATACGACGCGTGCAGCGACCCTACGGTGAATATCAGTTGTTGTCGCAACCGAGTAACTTCTCGAGCTAGCGCCGCCCCGACTAAGCCTTGTATCCATGACGCTCATTCCCCTTTGCGATGAGCCTTGTCAATAAATGCTGAACACGATAGGGAAGATAGTATGGGAGATGCAAGCAGTACTAAGCCACGAAGATAGTGCTGCCGTAGGAAACAAAGATGAGTGGGCAAGACGCGGAAGAGGACTCAGGACGCGAACTCCTGCCTCACGTCCGCACTCTCTAGCTCTTGTGAGCGCTTTAAGTTGGACGACTGCGTGTAAGCTAGGGAAGGACTTCACCAAACCAGACAATACCATTACAGGAAGGTCTTAGTCGGTAGTAGTGACGCTCGTCGAGGACCGCGCTGAAATGGGACGAGAGCGATGACGTTCGGTTATCTCTGATATCGATTAGGTCTTCGTACTTATATAATGATGTACGCTTTACTTACAATCCTTGCAACGAGACTCCCGCTGTCGACTAGTCCCTTTATCTGCTGTACAAGTGTGGCCCATAGCGTGTTATTTGAGCTCGAAGATGTCTATATTTCCTGCTACATACCAGAGTCATGATCGCTCGAGATTGTATCCCGAGGCCGAATACCGAAGCTTGCAGTAAGTCAAGGCCCCACCTGCGCTCCGACATCCGGCGTCTACATCAGTTCATGTTCCGCAACTCCGACCGCAATGGGAAATTGCTAGGTTGAAAAGTGTGGCAATCATCCTTCTAACTAACAGTCCTCTAAAGTTTCACGTCAACTGTTCAGTAACGTTTGCGCAGCGCGAGGCTTCCGGCATCCAGCCGTGCTCGAATTCCGCCGTATGGTAGTGGCAACGACATCTCAGACAGCGGTCGTCTCCATCCTTGTTATCGTCGTCACTTCAGCTTTGTACAACATGCTTTTCTCTAGAAAGTGGGATCCTCGCGGCAAGGTCATTCTCATCATACGCTCGTATCGTGTGTACATTAGCTGATGCCTGGTCACTTGACAGCACTGTCTTATCACTGGGGGCTCGCGAGGGACAGGCCTTGCATTGGCTATCCTGCTAGCAAAACGGGGTGCTCACGTTTCCATCGTTGCCCGAGATAAGCCCAGACTAGACAAAGGTCTTGAAGAGCTCGAGGCAAGAAACAATCCATCCCCTTGTCCTCACCTTGGCTGAACTCTTACTGCACCTGTGCCACGTCACTGCCTCCGCTCTCTCCAGCGAGTGCGCCAGGACCCAAAACAGATATTCCGAGCATATTCCTTCGCTGTCGACTCAGAAATCGGATCGGCCGCCGCATTAAAGGCCGCCGGAGAACCGCACGGTGGGCGATGCCCCGAAGCTCTGTTTCTCTGTGCCGGCGCATCGCGCCCAGGGTTCTTCATCGATCAAACAGAAGAGTCCTTCATGGGCGGCATCCAGATGACTCTCGGCGCACAAGCGTTCACGGCTCTCGTCAGTGTGCTCTATATAGTCTTTTGGAAGGGTAGTCTGTTGACAATTTATGTCAGGCGGCTACTAAAGAAATGGTCCGGCAAGGGGTCAAGGGCAAGATCGTGTTTGTCTCTTCGATTCTGGGACTCATGTCGTTTGTTGGCTATACCACCTATGCTCCCGGGAAGTTCGCTATTAGAGGTGAGCGCCCCATTCTTGCGTTCTGTATAGCGCAAATTAACGTCCGTTCAGGCCTGGCGGAGACTCTGCGTTCGGAATTGAAGATGTATGGAATCGACGTTCACGTGGCGTTCCCCGCGACGATCCTTTCACCAGGCCTGGACGAGGAGAACGAGGTCAAGCCAAAGGTCACCCTGAAGATCGAGGAGACAGATAGCGGTAGCCCTCCGGAGGATATCGCCGCGGGTATTCTGCGAGGTAGATACCATCCACAGCGGATATGATCAGATTTGCTGACTGTTTGATACGTCCGTCGTCAGGCGTCGAGAAGGGTTCCTTCCATATTACAATGGATTTCTTCGGCGATGTGTTCCGCGCGACCGCCGCTGGTGCGTCTCCACGGCATAACCCGTTCCTAGACATCTTGTATGGGCTCATCGGCTACGTGAGTGCCTCCTCGATTGCGTCTGATCCTATATGAAAGCCCTTCATGATCCTGAACTTCGGTTTCACCTAGATTGCGCTACCCTTCTGGCGCAAGTCGATAGACGCGCAAGTCGCCGCACACGCAGACGAGCATCGCGAGTACTGCCACACAAAGGGTTACTTGTCCTGAGCGTACCTTAGCTCAGTTTATGGCACGCTACATGTGCTCGAATTTCAATCTGACCTTCATTTCTACTCCTGTGTCCGAGAAGAGCGCAATAGACAAGGGCGTATATCTGTAAGCATCATCCCCGATGTTAGCCTACTCGGAACCACATTCTGCTTACATACACATCCCCTTAATGAACCTCAACGCCCCACACCGTGTTCCTTAGTTCATCTCACCACGGTATAGAATTTGTTCCAGTATGTATCGGTGAGGATATTCAGTGAACCTGCTTTCAATATCCCTATATTCGTCCTCAACTCTCCACAGGTAGGCGTAACTCGTGCGAATCAGGTTCTGCGGACACAGTTTCACGCATCGCGTTTTTGGGTTGCCAACATACTAACGGAGAGCCTTCGAGAATCGACGCACGCCATCAGAACTTGGAAGAGTCTGGCTTACAAACTCAGCTGATGGCCAACTTGATTGCGGTTGAGTTCAGAAGAAGCTAGCCTTGAGGTGCGGGCCACATGAGCGTCGTTTCACTGGTATCGATGTACTATTGGTCCCTACAACGCTGGCCACGAGTCTGCAGGTCTGAGTCATGAGAAGACGCCAGTGGCGGGGGCTGCATATTGAATCCGTAACTGCTTCCGAGGTCAACTCGGAGCAATCCTATCTGAGCTGCTACACAGTACCATCATCTGCTATACTGCAACTTCGAGGAGAAGCCTACCTTCGTTTTCCGCAGACCTCTGTGGACTCGCATTGCTGCTGAAGTGTGTGTCCGTTGATCCCCTTCGCATGCTGAGCTCGCGTCCGTCCCCTGTCTCGGACACTCGACATGCTTTCTGTGCATATTTTCGTTTTGTACACGGCGTCATGCAGTTATGCGGTAAAACCCTCATTGGTTTCCATCCCAGCTTCAACGTGTGGAGACAGTGAAAATGCAAGACCATCGCCTCAGTAGCTTCTTGTGAAAGTACACTCGCTACATAACAGTCATACGTAATTTGAGTCCTCGCAAAGCCTGTGACAACTTGGAAAAATAGTGTAGCACGCGGCTACTAGCCATCCTCAGGCACAGCTCATTGCCGGATTGCACTGAAGACAGACAAATTAGTGAATTTGAAAGGATAGTTATGGCGGAACGCACCGGACGAACAAAAGTCCATATCGGAAGACTCAGCCACACTCGGGAGTATGCGACTTCCATGTATATGTACATATATTCCCAACGTCGCTTGAAGACAGCAAGGGTCATCTCATTCTTCAGTGTAGGGTAGCGGATTCGAAGAGATTTCAAGAGCGTTTCCGACCAGTTTTCATTGAGTCTCCTGAAGACAATTGAGCAACGAAAGGCACATTCTGTGACTTCACATACCTGCGCCATTCACGCAAGCAGCGAGGGTAGTCTATGAATAGTGAGGCGCCTCAGCTCAATGATAAGTACATCAAGGCATACTTACGGCAACCAATATCTTCAATAGACTCCAAAGAGAAACTCCCATTGAGGGTATCTCGGAATGCGTTTGCAAGGGATGTAGAAGTAGGGAGTGTGCAATTAGGCCAATGATACTTGCGCACGAAGTCATTTCCTCTGCTCTACAGTCAGTATGTACATGTGGAAGCATAATAGCGGCGCACTGAATAGACTTATGTGTGCCTTCAGGATACGTAGTCGCAGATAGAACGACTGCAGCTCGATCGTCCTTCAGCGCCCAGTCAATTGTCTTGATGTAAGTAGACATCCACTCGCTGCCGACGGCCTTGAAATGAGGCATCAGCGGATTGGAACCCAATACATAATATAAAGGAAATTTACCTCCAGCATCTCTATGCTAATGCATGCGTCAAAAGCCTTGTGAAACTCAGGTGGGAGGTTTCGATAGTCCATTAGATGGACCCGAACAGAATGAGAAAACCCTGCCTCTTCCACCCTTTCTCTAGCCAGGGTACACTGCTCCACAGAGAGCGTGATGGTGTCCACCTTGCAGCCCAATGTAGCCGCCTGAATATGATGTGAGATTGTAAAGACAGTTCGGCGGAAATCATATCACATACCGCGATGGCAATGCCTCCCCACCCACTTCCAATTTCCAGGAGTCTGTCTCCAGGACGTAGACGAGCTTTACGGAGAATAGCATCAATCTTGCGCTTCTGGGCACTTTCCAAGTCGCCCAGACGTCGCTGCCCTTCCAAGTCCCCACGAACCCCACCTTCTTCTTGGCCCCAGATGGGGCAAGAATACTGCATTTCCGCACTCAGGAATGCCTATAGACAACATTCAGAGGTTTCCGAATGGAGGTGATCCAGCACATGGGAGTGTACTTACGCGGTATAAATCGTTGGAGGCGTCGTATCCAGCAACCTACACATCTTGGTCATCAATGAGCTTCATAGTCAGTAGGAGTATCTCACATTCTCCGCAGCTTTGGTCAGACCATGACTAAACCGTTGAATGACTGAGTCGATCACGCTCTTGACCCTGTATACCACTGTCGAGAAAGCGTCCAATTCCAAGTGATTGTCAATATAGATCTGTAAGACTGTTCAGCTCATCTGGGAAAGCTGACGGTCCTGGAGATCTCACGTTTAGTATGGTCTTCAGGTCTGGAGATGTGAACTCTCCATTTAGGAAGGCTTCGGAAACTAGAGATGGGTGGCGTCAGTGATTTGGAACATAGCGTGATATGAGATCACCTACAGCCAATGTCGTACCACACGTAGATCCGAACCCAGAACGTCTCGTCATGAATGTAGAGAGTTCCGCATCTATTCGTATTAGGAGTACTCTCTCCGAAAGTATATAAACCGGAGTTGTCGGCGATAGTCACGCTCCCATGCCTAATACCCTTTCTGAGTGCCGTACAGACCATGCTCCGAGCTTGTCCCTGTATTCAGCCATGAGTTATTCTAGAGGCACTCGGATAAACCTACCTAGCGCAACTATTTGCTGCCAAAGGTAAAGGGAGAGCCGTGGATATACGGTCCTTGAGAGGCCAACAGGAGCACATTCACTAGGAGTCATGATGTTGTAGTCCTTGGCCATATCGTCTGCTATGATAGATCGTTGATGATGGACTTCGTCGCTGTGGGGGGTCTGTGGTTCAAGCATATGAGGATAAGTATTTATAATACACTCTCAGGGGTGACTGAAATTGGCTGCGACGTACAACAATCGCAGACTAGTGGTGTTATCACGACGGCTCGCATTCTAGATGTATTCCGGAAGTTGAAACCTAGCCGAGAGTGTTCGCCGAAGAATACCAGGAAGGCACTTAGCAGTGGCCCCGATTGTTAGCGGAGTCAGAGCTGAAGCCGTTTCCGATGAGTGTCATCAACCATCATCGTTCAATTCCCTCGAACTATAGCCGGACGACAAATGAACCGATAGTGTGGAATTCATGGGTACAGGAAAAGCCATCCAAAAGCGTACTCCGTTCCCCGTTGCCATTTTCGACTCAAGGCAGCGACTGCATGAACAGTCAAAAGAGGCATTGCATGCAACTTCTTGTGCTGATGACACAGTGAAGCACCCAAAAGAAATTATCCATGTCCAAGCTTAGGGGGTGACAGTGGTCTTTGTTTGCGAGAGATGGTCGATGGTAGGAAAGAAGTTTCACTGACTCCTCCAACCGTCACACTTCTAAGATTGTAGAGATGTCGGATATTCAAACTAGGGAGGCCACAAGATGCCTGTTTCAAAGACATTTCAAACACATCGAAGGTATCAAAACAAGGAATTGCAGAGCTCCTTTTCTGTCGAGGCCGCGGACGACGCAAGTGAAAAGAATGCCGCAAAAATCGCGATATCGCCATTGTCACATAGCAGTCGAGACAAATTCAGAGTGAATTTTTGCGAGACTCGGATAGAACAGTGTGTGCAACAATCTGGTCCACGAAGCGGAAGGGATGACTCCACCGCTATTCGAAGGACTAGAAGCTCAGATGGATAATACATCACTGATATCGATGACGGTTCTGAGAGCTGAGCGCCGGAATCACTGTGCGCGCCGCAATAGCAGTGAGCGCATCAGATGAGAAGCCCTCGTGGGTCCTGCTGCTTCCATTTCTCTTACCGTTGATAGCGCTCCCACTGGGTTCTAGTTTTCTCGTATGATTTTGTCAATTCCCGTGTCCTGACTGGTGCCGGCCCCGCGGTCTCGGAAATATCCGAACCGGGAGTCGAGGTCTTCCTCTGCTCGCTCGAAGGGCACTCGATCTCATACCTTGTGTCGATACTCACCATGTCTCTCATTTGTGAGCCCCACCAACTCCTCCTGCCGGAATCTCACCTACTTGTTGCTGCCAACCGATACCGCCATGAATCCAGACTCAACAATCGAGACGGGGTCACGCTCGTTATTGCGCACTGCAGCAGCGGCCGTGAGTGTTAACCCTGTCGTATTCCTTATCGGACTCATCATCTACTCAGACAAGGAACAATGGTTGCCTACCCTCACTATGTTGTTTGACCTCTGCTTCAAATCTACTGCCCTTCAACCTGGCTGGCGCGTGCGGGAAGCCTGGGCACTGGATGCACCTAACCACGGTGATTCTGCCCTATTGAATAGAGCAATTCTCTGTGGGCATCAGCCGCTATGTGGGTGCACACTCCTGTATCAGATGCAGGTACTAATTCAATGTGATTCTAGCTATTCAAGACTATGCCAGCATGCTCGGCTACTTTGTGAGGTCTGAATTTGTGAAGGGACACAGCATTGTGGCGGTTGGTCACTCTGCGAGTACTTCCGCTTGGTAAGAAAGTCTCATATGCTCACAATTATCAAAGTCTAATGGATAGACTACATAGGACCCTGGTGTGCGGCGGAAATGATCCACCCTCCCTTCGTGCTCTCATACTCGTGGAACCGGTCATGTTGCCGCCCCCGATCAGCGAGGAATCTCTTAAGAAGGGAGACACCAACACTGCTGGAGTGCTTGCTCGTCGAGAGTTCTGGGAAGACTTCGCCACTCTACGGACCTGGTTGCTTAAGAGATACCCTTGGAAGATATGGGACCCACGGGTGCTTGAACTCTATCTGGTGCCTCGTCTACTTGATGTTTTCGTGTTGACTATGCTCACCGCCGACATAGAAGTACGGTTTTGTCGAGGACACTGATCCCAAGACCGGCAAGATGGGAGTCACACCCAAGTCTCGTAATGCCCAGGAGGTGGGCTACTACTATGCGAACGACCATATTGTCGCAGGAAAGTTGATCAGTAAGATGTGCGCTCGGTACCCTGTCCATGCTGTTTTTAGCGAGCGTCCGGAGCTGGTGTAAGTAAAATCATAAACGTGCTCACATGCGCTTATTACTAAAGCAAGGATTCAAGCTCCTTGGCAGCTCGCGAGGGGATATGCGATGTCTCGGAAGGCCGTGTGATGGCTTCCATCTCAGTTGTCCCAAACTGCGGCCACTTGGTTCGTGTTTTGGGTGTATGCTGTTGGTATATCCTGACTCACATGCGGCTAGGCATTACAAGAGAACCCTGACGGTGTCGCTCAAGTGATATACTCCATTTTTTGCGCTTCATCTGAGAAGGATAGCAATGAACAACGCCCTGCAGCGCGTCTTTGAGCGTGGCTTTTTTTACGAGCTACCCTACCCCGTTCGTGTGTATCATTCGTAATACTGCGCATGTGAGCATCACCGTATGAACTCCGTCGCTGATCTTTCTTTTTTCATGTCCGCATTTGTCCAAAGGAGACTAAACGATGAATAGAGCACAGTCGATATCCCAAGTGATCTAAGAGCCGTACATATATATATACGCTACCCCCCACGAGGCGCCTCATGTCGGCCGCCTCCGATGGGACACCCCAGACAAGAGTGCAGAGCCCGACTCCGAGCTAGATCTCGGCGCGAGGACCCGAACGACGCCTCAGAGGCCGGCCCATTCGAGCCAGGCGGGGGCTCGCCGCGCGCTCTAACCCTCTGAGGAGACGCCGCGCGACCGGCTGGGGTGTACATCGGGACAGACGAGCAGGAGGCCGGCGACGAAAACGAGGGACATGCTGCCTGCGACGACGTAGATCGTCTTGGGGTACATCGCGACCGTTTTGCTGTAGACGATTTCCGAATATAAGAGGCTAAAGGGCACGCGGGTATACTATCACCAATGACGAAGCAGGAAGACGGTGAAGGGAGAACGCACCATGACAATTGATCATCGGTCCAAAAACCTGCACCAGAGGGATGTTAAGATAAGAAGGAGATTTAGTAGCTCAGCTTCACGATACATCAGCTGTTGCTAATACTCCAGCTTAACACGAGAACCGACCCGTTTGGCACCCTGGTCATAGATATGCTCGATTGCACCGAGAGGCTCTTCCGCAGTTGGGGGTCGTCGGAACGACGACGCAGCCGCCTTGGTCTTCTTGCCCAGCGACTCCGAAAACAATAATAGCACAAGCATCAGCTGAACGAGCAACGCGAGAGCAGCGACGTAGAAGATGAGTGGATAAGAGCGGAATTACATAGAGCCGCGTCGAGCTCCCTCTCGTCTGTATAGAGCTGGCAGATGTCGGCTGAGGCTGTGCAGTGGACGACGGGGTAGCGCCCCCAAGGACCAAGGTGGTGGTGACGTTGTGTGCGAGAAGGTCGAACTCGGGGAAGCAAACCCATGCGCTCGCCTCATCAGTGTGATTATCCTTTGGACGATGGTGAGACAAACGCGCTCTAGAGGCCAGTGCACAAGGATGTACTTACGAAGTCGACGACGACGACCTCAGGTGCTTAGAGCTCTGACTGTGCTCCCTCCACCACGACCTGGGCCTGGATCGCCAAGACTGCGAGGAGTCTCAAGAGAACGTGCGTATCTTGGCAAGAACACAGCTGTTTCGTCGATTCTGAAAGGATGCATGTACCCAGCAGTTGTACGAGACGTCAACACGCTTGAGGGTGTGGGGAATCTACCGGGGCCAGCGAAGTGCTGCGAAAGGATAGATAGCAGGACCGGCGCTGCGGCAGATATAATGGCCTTCACTGCTGACAACGCATACTAGACACACGGCGGCGCGCTCAACATGAACACGCACCTGATGTCTGGCATGGATAGCCATGGCGTCCGCTCCCTAGTGCCTCTGCAAACTGGGGGGAGATACAAGCAGACCTACCTTATATAGATAGGCGGTAGGGACAAACGTGGGGACGGGGATCCTACGACACAAGTCTCCACGCTAAGGAGGGGTAGTTGCAGGGAGATTCAACTCATGTTATAATTAGGGGGGGAAAGGAAGAATATCGAAGGAACCGAGGAAGAGCTAGCGATCTTAGAGCACTGGGAGCACGAGATTACAGGGAATAGAGAACTTGCCTAGATGCGTGCAGAAGTGGAGAGACAGAGGGCAAGCCACGCCGAGAGGTGAGCAGATGGAAAGGACAGAGGAGGGACTAGCAACATGTGGCGTTCCTGACATCGTAGAAGGGCAGTCGTACAGCGAGGAGACACACCAATCGGGCCCAGAGAGTGCCTGCAGGTCGACAGGACGTTTGGCGTCAGCCCTGAACCAAGGATGACCCGGACTCGCCCCAGCAGACAGAAAGCAGATCACAGAGAAGATATAGCATCCCTTGAGGATTTGTTGAAGGGTGACATTCGCCGTCTAGCATCTCAAGGCGTGTCTACGACGCAGACAAGGCGGGAAAGGTAGTAGGATGAAGAAAGCGCCGAGAGTCCAAATTTGACTTCCGCATCAATTGAGACCAACGGCTCCTTCCGTTCAACATGCGACTTGATACCTTTTGCACTTGGTCTAAACGACCATGCATCTCTTTTTTTCCTCACGCGGACTTCCTTTCTAGTGGAACACACAACACGGCCCAACGATCGTAAAACCTCAATTTCCAACCGTCGCCACCAATCTCGCCGCCCATCACTTCTGCGTCCTTCAACCTGCAAGCAGCGTGGGGAAACAAGCATCTGTCCGATGTCCTGCGGTGAGACGTGCCTTCCCCACCCCACCTTCACGAACCTCGCTACTACTTGCGCCAAGTACCGTCATGCCTACTCTTCAATATGTCCATGGCGTGCGCACGAACATAATAAGCGTGCAAAGCCAGACCCCATCTCCCTCTCCAGCTCCACGGTCCTTGTGCGCGATGAAGATCCCGTTGCTGATCGCATACAAGGGTTACAATGCGGCACAGTGTCGCTCGAATGCAATGGTCACGGCGTTGCAGATCCCTTACTCCAAGTCGTCACCAGTCGACCCGGTAGGCGAGCAACGAAGCGGTGCCGTTAGAGGGGAGGTTCATACTCTTCAATGTGGCCACTCGAAATGTACACGGTTATACATTGGCACGATATGACTAATACGGACGTTCTAGATAAAGGTCCTAAGGTGTTCAGTGAGAGCCAACAAAGCCAAGCTCTGGCCGTAAGGCATGGTGGTGAGAGGTATATCTTTGTACTGCTTGGCATCATGAAAGACCGGTGTACCAAATGATGTCTGCCTCAGCTCTCCCTCCTCCGAGATATTTGCGAGCACGCCCTCCATCGCCTTCCTTGCTGTGTCCACGTAGCGCTCCTCTCGTGGGATCAGCCGTAGGCGCAGCGCCTTCGAGATGCCGTACGCAAAGCCCGCCGTAGCCGATGCCTCCAAGTACGACGACGGGTCGTCTATGAGCGTGTGCCAGAGGCCAGTCTGAGGGTTCTGATACTTGACCAAGGCGTCGATCTGGGCCACAAGAGATGTTGTCAAGAATTTGCGAACACCATCGGTTTCGGGCAACCCGAGAAGCTCGATGAAGTCGGGGATCGCGACAGTCACCCAGCAGTTACCCCGACCCCAGCGCGCCTTCCCAAAATGGTGGTGTCCGTCAAACGTCCACCCTGGAAGCAAAGTCGTCTCTGATGCGGCCCGGGAGTAGACGAGTACCCAAGGACGCACCATGGAACCAGAGCCCCGTTTTCAGGTCCTGGAGGTATTTGATGCTGTGTCCTTTAGCTTGCTGCGCACCCGACATCTGACTATAAACTCACTGTAGGATAAATTGGCGTTTCGCCTCTTCGACGTAATGCGGTCGATTGAGGACAAGGCCAATTTTCGCCAGCGGGAGAACGCTCATCATGAGTGTGTCATCCCACAGTTGCTGGGAGTTGTCGGTGAGGTACGTGATATGTTGGAGGCCGCCCTCTTCGGTCCGGGGCATGTCATACATAACCCACTCCGCCCAAGAATCGAGGTGGACGAAGTAGTCCGCGACACCTTTTTCGTGCAGATAGGCGGCAGTAAGCAATGGGGACATGGTATTGACGTTCTGGTAGAGATGTCGCATCAGTAGTTTGCTAGCTAAGTGTAGTACGGACGCGGAGACGCACCTTGGTGGTACCGATCTCGAACCTGTCCTTG
Source organism: Dichomitus squalens LYAD-421 SS1 (assembly GCF_000275845.1). NCBI lineage: Eukaryota > Fungi > Basidiomycota > Agaricomycetes > Polyporales > Polyporaceae > Dichomitus > Dichomitus squalens. Next base: position 99,751 of record NW_006766955.1, on the reverse strand, counting down.
AACCACTTCAGCGCTATATCGAGCGCTCGTTGATCCCCGGTGATCTCGTGGAACTTCAGCAGCCCGTAGAGACCTGACGTCGTTGTGTCAACTCTAGTCCCTGTGACCATTGAACGGTACCTTACCGACTCCATGTGTCCACTGTCATACTGGTGAGTGTTGATGATCAGGTACTAGTCTTATATGATGTGCTTACCTCCCAATCCTCCCAGCCTTTTGTGTCGATTATGCGGCCATCGGCGAGAGGCATGAGGAACTCGCCCGTCTCATCCTTGATATTGACGAGGCAAGTGATCAAGTTGTTGATGTGCTTGATCGTAGCGACCTTGGCAGGATTGACATTTCTGAAAGACATGGCTATTCGTGTCGAGGCTGGTCGATCGTCGTACACTCTTAGCGGCCTCCTTTATGTGCCTGTGATTGACCTCTTGGCGCAGGCGGCGGCGGTCCGGTCTTGCGGGCCAGGTCTTGCGGCCTGGCGGGCCGACGATCACATACCCCGCATTTTCCCGCATCTTCCAGGGTCCGGGTGATTGGCGGTGAAGCGAGTCGTCCAGCTGGATCGGAGACTTCTTTGTTCAATTTCGCAGCTGACCCCATGGGGTCAGCTGGTACGGGCCAAGCCTAGTTCGAGGCGCGTATAAGATATTTGGTGTCGAAGTCGAGTAACGGCGACCTCGTCTTGCCTCTTCCAACCTGCGCCCGGCAGTATGTCAGGACTTGACAAGCACGACCCCTCCTCCCAGGTGCTCGAGCGTCGAATCGAAGATGTCGAGAAGGACATCACGTCCGTGACGAGCAGGGCGGAGACTCAACGTATGTCACTCATACAAGTTCCTCAAGTGCTTTGACTGACTCGTCTTGTGTTACGTCTCTAGCTGCTGCTGGTATCGATGCGGAGGTTGCAGGTAGGCCATGTTACTGTAGACAGCTGTCGCCGCGAGTTTCCTCTGACAAATTGACATTCAGAATTCTTTGCGACGCAGGGAAAGGGACCCATTGAGATAGACGAGGCGACGGATCGGAGGTTGAGGTGGATGATTCACAAGCGTGTCTTGGTAGGAACCCAATGTGCACCGACCAGCTATGCCCAGCGTTGGGCTGACTACCTTTCCCCCATAGGTGGTCATGGTCGTCACGTACTTTGCCCAAACGCTCGACAAAGGGTGAGAGATGATTCGACTTGAAGTTGAGTACCTGCCACTAAAGAGGCGCTTGGTAGAACGATTAATTTCGCGTCCATCATGGGGATCGTCGATGACACGCACCTTGTTGGACAACAATACTCTTGGCTGACGACTTGCGGTATGTCTTCCTACCTGATACACGCTGTATGATCATGAACTTACACTACCCAATCGTAGTGTATCTTGCCATGTAAGCTCAAATGCCTCTCATTCTTCGAGGTTCGGCTCAACAAAGCGATCTGCAGTCTTGCCTGGGAATTCCCTACGAACAGACTGATCCAAAGGCTGCCGATTGGGAAGTATCTTGCCTTCAAGTGCGCTCTCCACACATTCCACGCTTCACCTACCACTTAGCGAGCACCTGTAGCATCTCTGCGTGGGGTGCAGTCCTTGCGTGTACCGCTGCATGCAAGAACTTCACAGGTCTTGTCATCGTCCGGACATTCCTTGGCATCTTCGAGACCGTTTGCCAGCCTGCATTCGTCTTTCTGTCGACCATGTGGTACCGACGTGAGGAGCAAGCACTGGTCATCGGCGCGTTCTACTCCATGAACGGTTTCCAGCAATGCGTTGGCGGTTTGCTTGCGTACGGCGTCGCCCATATCCAAAATCAGCCCCTGAAGAACTGGCAAATCTTGTTCACTGTGTGTGCGGCTCTTTTACGTTGCCATAACGTGTTGCCCTAACAATCATTCAGCTGCTTGGATCTCTCACCTTCGCTTGGGGAATCTTCGTCGGTTTCTGGCTTCCGGATTCCCCCATGCGGGCCACGTGTTTCTCGCCTGAGGATCGTCTGCTCATGGCGGAGCGAGTAAGGAAGAACGAAACTGGAATCTAAAACAAGGAGTTCAAGGTGCGTAAACAGTTCTAGGTCACTGGTCCTCCGGCTCACGAAGTCGACAGTGGTACCAAGTCCGCGAAGCCTTCACTGATCCTGTCGTGCTGAGTTGTACCTTGATTTCTGTACGCCACACGCTCCCCTCCTGCGAATAACATTCTCACGTGGGCTTCGCCTTCCAGTTCACCAATGGACTCCCTCCTGGCGGTCTCGGCGCATTTTCCAACCTGATCATCAGGGCGTTCGGTTACACCACGCTACAAACGTACCTCCTCGCCATCGCTCAAGGGGCAATCATCATGAGTTTCCTCTTCAGCGCTGCCTACCTCTCCAGGAGATACAACCAGAAGGTACTGTTTGGAATCATTTACACATTGCCTAGCATAATCGGCACCATCGTATTCTTGAGTACGTCGCTAAAAACTCATTTCGTAGTACAGAGGCTGATGAATCGGACAGCCGTTCCAACCGGGAGTGACACGAAAGTTGGCCTCCTGATTTCATTCTAGTAAGTTCAGGGCACGGCGTTCTATCCCTGGACATGAGTTGAATCTTTGCTTTAGCCTAACGATGGCATTCGGAGCGGTGTCGGTCCTGAACCTCGCCATTATGTCGAACAATGTCGCGGGGCGCACGAAGCAAGTCGTCGCTTCTTCCCTCGTCTTCGTTGCTTGGGCCGTCGGGAACGCGGTCGGCCCACAGGTGTTCCGCTCTAACGATGCTCCGCGATACACGAAAGCGTTCATCGCGCATCTCGTGGTCTATTGCGTGCAAATCGCTGCACTCTTTTTCCTTCGTCTATACCTTATGCGTCTGAATCTCTTGAAGCGGCGCGCAGCTGCCCTGAGGGAGACGACGGCTGGCGGTGAGCAGAGGGTAAGTCTTTAAGTTTTGTTCCAGTGGCATTTCCTGGAGACTGGGATTATTTGCCTGACAGGACGAGCACATAAGCCATACGCATGCCTTTGACGACTTGACGGACCAGGAGAATGCTGACTTCCGGTATATATACTAGGCTTGCGACAACATGATCGTTCGCTCCCACACTCTTACCCCCGCTCTCACGTCCATCTCTGCACGATGTTTCCTGAACGATTGACACGCTGTATTACTAGCACACGACTTAGGATTATGGCTCAGACGACAAATATATCTTAACAAGTCATTTAGTGCCAGTGTCACATGCAGATAAGGGACTAACGGGCATGAAGGGAAGAACGCGGAACGTGAATGGGCCTCCCATGGCCACTAAGTAGTGTGGCGGAATCATGATCGATACTTCCCTAAACCGACCTTCTAGTGGGGATAGGCAGCGCCCACTAGCCGATGTTCTGCTTACATAACGGTAGCGCTCAGAGATTTTGTCCGATCGAGTTATCTAAACAAACGACTCTCATCTAAGCGAGCTCAACTCGATCGAAAACGTATCTAGATTGTACTCCGACATGGATTGGAGTGGTATACGGAGGCTTGGAGGTCATAACCGTGTTCAGACAAGGAACAAAGGTGCGGTTTGAGTCTCGGAAAGACCAAAACCCTGTTGGCACGGCGTAGGTTTGGGTGAACCATTGACATGTCTTGCAGGATGTTTTGCTGCATAGGATGATCGCACTGGTCGGGAGAGGACGGAGGCAACAGGGTTGGCTGGGTCTGCCAGAGGTGTAGGAGGGATTTTTCTATGTTGCGATGCTTCTAGCTATTTATATCGTTTATACTCGTGCTTGGAAGAGCTTTCTGCGCACATGAGCGGCGAGCCATGGCGTATAGGGGAAGTGAGCTGGTAGGCTGGTACTATCGTTTTGGGTAGTTATCGCAGCTCCTGTCCACTCAACGCCGAGCGCTTCTACATTATGTAAGCCAGCCACCGTCCACAAACATCGTGATTTTTACCCTGCTGGGCTCACTTTGAGCTCTGGGTGCTCACACAAAAGTTGTAGAAGAGCTAACACACTAGCGATTCTCTCGTGCAGTTTTTCCATTTACCTCGTATCTACATATCTAAGCCCTAACTCGAAAATCGCCACGAGAGACCTTGTGCATTCGATGTCCATGATAATTTTTCACCACTTGTCTCAGTCATAATGGGGAAGTACGGAGAGAGATCTTTCTTTTACCTGTCGACCGCCCTTCAGCCACCAGCATTCCTTTCCGCTGTCCTGCCGTCTTATCGAGCCGTCGTCTAGAGGAGATTACCGCGCAATTCAAGCCCCGTCCACATCTAGAGGCATAAGCGAAGGCCGGGCGCTCTGACGCGCGCCTCCTCGGTTAACCCGGGCGCTGCCTATCCCCACTTCTAGCAGAGACAGCATACGCACTAGGTTTATATCCGTGACTCATGATGAGAGGCTCGAAACCGACTTACGTGCTCCGGCTAGTCGGGGTCCGGAAGGTTGCCCGGGCGCCATCATGATCGGACTGCCTCCATCAACGGTTGGGTGTCGGCGCCTAGAAGTCAAGAACCTTTTGCTCCTGATCACTTACGCGGAGTGTTTTTGACCTCACTGCCCACGCGTGCCTTTAAGCTTACAGAAGCCGTCATCAGTTCCTTCGAGCCGCTCCCCATTCCTCTGACATGTCAGATCCTCGCAAACACTCCAAGGCTCACGTTCGGGCTGCAGTACCCTCAGAAATGGACGACGTTGCGCGTGTCCTTACTCGTGCCTTCGTAAATGACCCGGCGATGAACTGGTATGGGTGTGTCAGGGAGCTGGTGAAGGATCTGGACCGTCCGACGCCCTCGGAGCGGAAGACTATTAGGAACCTAAACTGGTTCCAGATTGCCCTCACCAGAGCAACTCTTCTTGTGGGCGGTTTCATAGACGTTGTTGTGGTCCCTTCCGAGAGCGATTTTAGAGAAGAGAATATCGTGGCGGTCGGGATTTGGTTGCCCCCTGGGGAGACTCTGGATCTCCCGCCCATGACATTCCTTCGGGCGGGCCTACTGAAGGTTGTCTGGGGATGGGGCCTGACTGGTGTCAAGGCGAGTGCCATTTGCCAGTGTGGTTCTGGCTCGCAATCGCTAACTTGATATTTGAATAGAGAATGGTTCTAGACTTCACTCCCGCAGTTGAACGTGCCCTCGAAACAGCTTTCAAGGCTCGTGGGCGGGATCGCCTGGACTCTTGGTATTTGTTCGAGATGGTAGTCGATCCAGCTCACCAAGGGAAAGGTAGGGACGTAGTCTGCCAGCGACAGTGACTTAGCTGACATTTTGGCATACAGGATATGCTTCCATGTTGATGGAGGCGGGATTTCAACGGACGACGCCAAAACCAGTTCACTTGGAGGCTACGAAAGCAAGCACGCGCGATATCTACGCACATTTTGGGTTTGAGGTAGGTATCCCTGTGCAACTCTATAGCTTTGCTCATCGCGTTGCTAGGTGAATGAGGAACACCAGTTCGGAGTTGGCGCAGTGGACAAGAACGGCCTCACGGCTCGCGGAGAAGCCGCCGCTGGATATCCAGAATGGGTCATGACGAAGGTGCGCATAGAGAACGATCATGGATTTCATCGTGCGGTTTGCTTACGTTTGGCACAGTGGGAGACATGAAGACATCTTGCGCATCTATACGCTACCTACGTACGTCACATCTGCACTTCGCCCCCCACGCACAATCGCCTGAAGATTGAGTCAGAAGACGCATAATACGTACATACCACACTAGTGAAAACTCTGTCCTTTCTAGCTCCAGTAAAAGCGGCGAAGATTTTCTTCAGAAGTGCGCAATCGTTGAGAATGACCTTAGACAAACTCCCCTAGGGATTGGTTGGTGCTTCCCACTGGACCTATCAGCCATACGTATAGCGACCTCGATTTATCTGTGCAAGTCGCATTTAATTTGAATGAAATTAGACTCGGAGATTAGATCTAGTACTAGTATATGGTACAATGCCAATATGCAGTCCCCCTGTTACACGCCGGTGGTGTTGAATTTGCAAAAGACTGCTGAAGGAGAGGCGAAGGAAGGGACAAAGTCAACGAGAGTGGGAATGAGCAGTGCTCAGAGGTATACAGAAGCTATGGAGAATGCAAGCCGTTCATGAAACCATTCGAATCCGGGCCCTCACAGTCTAGCCTGGAGCGTTGGAATCGATCGCAACTGAGGTTGAGCGGCTCGCGCCTGCATGGACGCTGCCCATTCTAGCATACGAGTGACCAATTCCCTGAGTTCTTCGGGCTTGTTGGCAGCGTGGACAACTACCCGGATACGCTCCTGACCGCGAGGCACCGCAGGATAGGGAACGGATGTGCAGGCGTAGCCGTATCGTCGAAGATGCGCTGCCAGCAAGACTGGATGCTCCGTCAGTATAGGAAATATTGGGCTGACAATGTCGTTGGGGAAGTCTCCAGGGGCCTTCCGCGGAAGCAGAGAGAGGAGGCTTGGTGGAACGTGCTTTAGGGATCCTTCCACTAAGCGGTGAAAATGTTCGGAGAGGCGGTGCAGACGTTCGCGTGCCTAGTAAGAACTTATGAGCTATGGACTACGGTAACGAATCCCTAACACATACCTCGTCACCAGCGTGACTACCAATGTGATCGGGGGAGGCATCGAGGAGGCAGACCAAAGCCCCGGGCATTGACGTGGAAAAGATGAATGGTCGACCGTAGTTGATGATATAATGTCGCACGATGGCAGATGTGAGGAGAACGGCTGCCCAGGGAAAACTTGTTAGAATAGAACGCTGCTAACGGGATCTCGTAAACATACCACCACTAGTAGCACGCGCTTTGCCAAACGGATGAAGAACAGTGTCGATCCGTCCGGTCAAGCCAAGCGCTGCAACAAATCCGCGCCCTTGAGAGCCATAGATTCCGGTAGAATGCGCCTCGTCAACCATGATGTGGCCGCAGTTTTTGGATACCAGCTCGTCCACAGCTCGTACGATCTCGTGAAGGGGTGCGAAATCGCCGTCCATGCTGTACAAGCTCTCCACGGCGACGAAGACCGTAGCTCTGCCCGCCGCAATGGCTGGGTGCGCCGCCAGCACGCCGGAGAGACACTCGCGAAACGAGGCGACGGAGTTGTGCCGGAAGGGGAATAGCGCGCCCTTGGCGCGGGACTCGGCCATGCCATCGCGCGTGGAGGCGTGGACGAGCTCGTCGTACACGACCGCGTCGCCCTCCTGCGGGATGGATCGCCAGAACGCGACGTTCGCGTCGTAACCAGAGTTGCAAAGGAGTGCGGCGGGGGCGCCGAAGAAATGCTTCATGCGGGCCTCGAACACGACGTGCGCGGCCGTGTTGCCGTTCAGGACACGCGAGCCGCCGCTACCGAGAATGCGGCGTGTGTCGGCAAGCGTTTTAAGGGCTGCGATACGAAGAGCTGGATCGAGCGCGAGGGAGAGGTAGTCGTTGGAAAGCAGGTCTGATGCCGACGAGGGGACCTCTTGGAGCAAGTCCAGGGTAGGTATTGACCGTTTCTGGCGATACGCGATAGCCTGACCGAGCGCGGTAGCAAGAGGACCGGACATGATTATTCTACGTTATATAACAAAGTTTTAGGATCAACAGTCTGGTGAGGGAGATTCAGGCATACCTGCAAGAGCCACGACGCAATATGCGCGCCGGCTGTTCGGGGCTAGACGAGCACCGTAGTAATTACAGATGTTGTATGTCTGAACGATTTCCTAAGGATTCTGTGAGTGTCGATAGCGTTTTAACAGCGACATTCGTTTACCCCCACGCACCTGGTTGCTTGGCCTCTTCGTTATGTACAGCGTTTGAGAGCAGGCAAGACTTGAGTTGGGAACATTCACGGGAGGTTGAGACGATGTCATAGGAATAGCAACGACGCAGGGTGCAGGAACTCGTTACTCGCCAGATCCGCTCTGCCGAGTCGCTTGAGCTATCTTACGATAACGAGGCCACATCTCATGCAAACTCGTTCAGCAAATCGAGCCTCTGGACATCGAGCCTCTGGACACCGAGAACCAATCGTAGGCGCAGGACTGGACGGTGCAGAGCATCAGGGGTATCATGAATCGTGGATTACGCGATGATGGTCTCTCGATATCAGCGGGAGAAAGGATCATCCGTACGAGTTCGAGGCAATGTGATCGTTGATGGAGTGGTCGTCAGACGCTACGCAGCCCAAATAAGTAGTCAGCACGGACCGCAAGATCAGCCTAATAGCGTCCCGCACAGCGGTAGCCTTGCCTGCGCCCGCGTACGTCTCTAGGGCTCCAACATCACATTACAATGAAGCGGATCACCTCCCCGCATAAAGATCGACTAGAAGCAACGTATCCCGCCCTCCCTCGTCATCGCGTGTGGCCCCGCCATAGCGCGACAGCGTCAGCTCTGACCGTTCTCTGGCCAGACAGCAGCGCGGGGCCTCTGAGTCTGTCCCCTTACGACCACTGACGACATTATGTCAGCGAGTTTTCCGCTGTCGAAAGCATACTTCGTGGCGCTTTTCTGCGAAGCCATCCTGCATGGTACGCGTGCCCATAGGCCGTCTAGAGAGTGGCGTATGCTGAGAGGATTGCAGGTATCTTCACAGTATTGGCCGGCGGTGCGGTGTATCTGCTTCTGTAAGTACGAAATCTGACAGTCCGGAGATCCGACCCAACCGACCTTCGTTCACAGCCGTAAGAGGAGACAGTATGAGCGGAAGGAGAGAAACATGACGACCAATACGGTCATGTTGTTCCTGACTGTACTCATGTACAGTCTCTCGACGGTGCATATAGCCCTGTCGCTCCGCCAGAATCTTATCGCGTTCTTCGCCCAGCATGCGGCTGAGGGTGCACTGAGTATTCTCAACGACCAGGGGAACCCGATAGTGTATATGCAAATCCTTATTGAGGTCGTCAACGTGAGTGAATTAACTCTTTTCTAGGCCAGCTTTTTTCACTGACGATCGTTGTGCTGCTTTCCCAGTGTCTTCTTGGTGTGAGTGATTACACTATCCTGCCACTCGTGCAAGCTGACACGTACCCTAGGATTCAATCGTGTGCTGGAGGGCTTGGGTCCTCTGGGGAAGAGACTACAGGGTCGTCATTCCCCCGATACTATGTATTTCGGGCGGCCTGGGTACGTACCGACCTCTTGACCAAGCGATCCGACCCAGAGCGATCTCATTCGGGAATTTTCCTGCTATAGCAACAGGGATCGGGATGGTGCACGCCTTTGCGGTATCCCCGCCTGGCCAGGAGGTCTACGACGCCGACATTACAAGTTGGTTCTTGGCTTTCGGTGTCTTGACGTGCATATCGAACATCTACTGCGTCGTGGCCATCTCGTACAAGGCCTGGTGCGTGAACGTCCTCCCGCTCAATCTCGGAATGGTGCAACTTACTCGCCAGAGACGCCAGGGCGACGTTCCGCAACATGCGCCAGTACAGTAGGGGCATGGTGATACGCGGCGGCAAGTACCACAGTGCGCTGCTGATCATCGTCGAGTCGGGTGTCCTGTACTGCGTGGTCCTCGTAAGTCGAGGACGCAAACTTGGCCGAGACGACATGTGCTCACCTGTCCGCGCCATAGATCATCACAGTCATCTTGTTCGCTTCGGACAACAACGGCGTCTACGTCATCGCTGATATGCTCAGCCACCTGACGGTAAGACATCTCGCAAAGTTCTGCAGCGCGACACTGCCGTGCTGACGCGCACACGGTCCGCAGGGGATCTACCCCACCGTGATCATCGTGCTCGTCAGCCTGAAGATGACGTTCTACGACGACGTCGCCCGCGCGCAGAAAACGCTGACCACGTTCCAGGCCGAGGCCCCGTCCGGCGAGTTCAGGACGACGGTCGACTCCCGGAGAAGAGCGCGCGGCGCAGTCGAGTCTGGCGAGTCTGGCGAGACGGAGAGCACATACGTCCTTGAGCCCATGTCGTTCGCCCCGCGCCGGTCGCTCGACTTGCGAGGGGCATTCCCATCAAACGTTTCCGCTAAGGAGGACGGTCTTATATGTTAAGATATCAGATGTAGGCCCTAATTATCGTACATACCCTAATGCGCACTTTTAGCGCGTTCGCGCTTCGTCCACGAGCTGCTGGCGGTGTCTGGTCTTCTCCACGAACTGTCCTGTGGTTTTGGTCTACCGGTGAGAAATTATAGCGCTTCACTGACGATAGGTTCTCACCAAGATGACATGTTCATTCCAGCTGGGAGCGAGACCATATGCAAGCCCGGTGAGGTAGTCTGTCTCGCTGTCGCTCAGCAGGGCCCGGCAAGGGCCTACCGGGGATGCCCTCCAAGCGTCCTGAGTAGCTGGTCGGACTCTCGTTGCGGTCCGCTCTCTGAGCAGTCTGAGCGTGTTTATTCGAGAGGGGCCTATCTTTATGCAAACCCTTGTAAGTATCAACCTTCGCATGATGTGATTTTGTGAACGTTGGTCTTCGTGAATGAAAGGAGGGCTGCGGTTGCTGCTAAAGTGATCGTCGTTATGGATTGTCCGTATAACACCTATGAGGAGGCCATTGATGGATTGCTCATCCGGTAAGTAACCCCTGGACAGCCAATGAAGAGCAGGGTTTAGGGCAGGCACCAGCCTGAGATCTCGATGGCGAAGAAGTAGTCAAAGTGCCAATATGAGGCACCGGCTACCGAGATTCGAGGAGGAGCATGGGACCCAGCTGGGTGCACACAGGCCTCACCCACGCGACCGCTTGCAGCTTCTACGCTCTCTCTCACTGACCACGACCACACAACTCGAACAGCATGCCGCTCACCCTGGATGCCACGACGCTCAACGCCCTCGCCGTTCTCGGCGTCATCCTCGCCCTGCCGCATCTCTATCGCCTCCTCGACTTCCTCTGGCTCTACTTCCTCCGCCCGGACTCCGTTAAACGTTACCTCCACGGGCGCGCCCCATATGCCATCGTCACAGGTGCCACAGACGGCATTGGCAAGGCGACCGCGGCGGAGCTGCTCGCCCGCGGGTTCAACGTAGTGTTGCACGGACGGAACGAGGCGAAGATGCAGCAGGTCGTGCGCGAGCTGCGCGCGCAGGGTAAGGGCAAGGGCGAGGCGGGCGAGAGGGACATCAGGTACTTCATTGCGGACGCGGCGAAGGCGGGGCACGACTTCGCGAAGCTCGTCGAGCCGTTCGGGGCTCTGCACGTCACCATCGTCGTGCACAACGTCGGCGGGTCGGACCTGTCCGCTGCTAGGTGCGTCTCACCCAGAAGCTTGCAAAATGGATGCTGACGCCGCCAGGCTCCCAGGATCGACGGGCACAGCGAGGACTACATCCTGGGTGTCGTGAACAAGAACTCGTTCTTCTCCCTCTTCCTCACGCGCGCGCTCCTCCCGCAGCTGCGGCGCGCGGCGCAGTCCGGGCCCGTGCAGGTGTTCTTCGTCGGCTCGCTCGCAGGGGACATCGCCCCAGTGCGGCTGCCGATCTACGCCGCGTCGAAGGGGTTCCTGGAGTCGCTCGCGCGCGGGCTGGACAACGATGAGCAGTTCCTCGGGGTGGACGACCGGCCGACGGGCGTGCGCTTCGGGTACCTCTCGGTGGGCGCGGTGCACTCGGACAACCACGACGCGCCCATGCCGCCTAGTTTGACGACGCCGACGTCTGCGCGGTTTGCGCGCGCGCTCGTGGATGCGGTGGGGTGCGGGCGGCGAAGGGTCGCGCCGTATTGGGTTCACGCCGTGCTGTCTTGGCTGGTGGAGCTGGGGCCGGAGAGCGTTGCGGACGCGGCTAGCGCGCAGGAGATGCGGGGGCTGATCGCGAGGGCGGAGAAGGGCAAGTGAGATGGGGGCCGGGTGCTTCGTTATGTATTGGTATGGCTCGGACTGGGTTTGGCATGGTGTGTAAGTGAGTACGTGCCCATTGTCGAAGGACTTGTCGCTTCTCAAGAAACCGTAATTGACATGTGGTTCAGTTGATGAGATTGTGCCTCTGTTGACGGCATTCAGGATGTGTTCTGCTCCTCAAACCGTTGCCGATGCCAATGTGAACTGGCAGATCGAGACGATGCGGTTGGCGTGAACGATGAAGCTCGGAGTGACATAGAGATAAGGTACGTCGGGTGCCGGCTCAAAGAGAATATGGACATGCAGTCTGCGAGCACCAGAGTGCAAGGCGACGGGGGGAAGCAGAGGGTTTGAAGGCCGTTCGGTCTGCCGGCATTGAATATATAAGTCTGGTGCAGGGACGCGTCTATGTCGAGCTGCCCTTCACCCGGTGACGATCGGGAGTGGGATGCCGGCCGAGCTTTCCATTTAGTAAACTATGCGACATATTTACGCACGAAGGCCGCTGTGAAGAGACAGAAGACGACCCGCGGGGTGCTGTCAATCGTCGATGTTCCCCCAAGGCGCGTCGCGATCACGTGTCCGCGGCTCTAGGGCGTCGTATTCTTGTCGGGAATATTGGCTCGAGTGCGCCCGTCTTGTCGCTCGCCAAGTCCGAATGCGGTGTAGATCCTGTTCGCGGGCGAGCGGAAAGCTTAAGTTGCGTCGCAAAAACATAGCTGAATGAGCCGAGGAAAGCAAGTAGGTCCTATGTAGATGTATATGTGACAACATCCGAACAGGAACAGATTCCGGCTGTCCGTGTAACAGACGAAGTGCATGACTTGAGCGTTGGCCTTCTCATCCACCTCACGCGACACAAGCGATAGGCTGAGGTTATCCTCCACGAATACGCGGAGAGGTGCTCAAACTCGGCCGGATTATGGATCAGGCCATCTGGCAACACAGTTACCCATCAAGCTTGCAGAGGCTCAATTTCCGCCCTGGGAACCTCTGAACCATTTGAAGAGAATTCACGTGAGTCGAAAGCCATAGGATATGCTCCAACTTGAAGGACATCTTGCAAGTGGCGGGCCGAGATACCTTCTTATCCTTAGCCTTACCTGCGTGCTTCTGACTTCCCTTTGGCGGACAGGCTACTCGTCCATGCTATTCCACCACGGGTTCCGTCGTGCGTCTCCCAAAAAAGTGATCCAGCTCGTCGCGTTGAAGCCGAAGAAAAAGGACACCTCGGGTTCGAGGTGCGCCGCTGCGACTTGCGTTCGAACCTCGTTTTCGTACTCCCTGACCGGGCCCCTCACCTCACTTGCGCGCTGTTTCACAGACGGTCGAGACACACATGGTGGGCGTTGGCGAAGTGGATGCCGCCGGAGTCGAGTTCGTGATAATCAAGGTAACGTTTCTCCTCCCGTTGTCTTGTCATCGCACGCCTGACATCCCGATCCAGTGATCGTCGTGAATCACTAAAGTCGCAGTGCGTTTTCGAACGATGTCCTCCTTGCAGCGCTAGCCCTTGGGTGGACGTGCATATGGATCGCCCCACCTAGCTAAGGAAGGAAACTTATAACACTACCGTCGATTACGATCGGATCCGTCTGACTCGAGGACAGCTCCTTACTGGAATCACCATCAACTGCAACCGCTTTTCTTCACGTGCGCAATCAACCGATCACTGTAAGACTTGTCGAACAACGTTCCACATGCACACAACGTCTCCCAGGGATCATCAAAACATACACGAAAAGCACTTGACTAGATTGGGTCATGATCATAACAGGCGTCGTGAGCGTGAGCAGAGCAGGATAGTAGATACATGTCAGACAGATGCGGGAAACGTGAAGCGGGAGGTCATGGGGCGTGTCGCAAGAGGTAGGGTGCGCGAAGTAGAGTAGGCAAGTAGTATGGGGTGGTATCGCAGGTAGGATGGAGGTAGGGCGAGCAGAATTAAATCAGACACAGCACGAAGTTCAGCAACGGGAGGTATGTCCCGCCCGCCATAAAAGGTATCGCGTATAAAGAGGCGAATGGGAGAGGGCGGGCGAGTGCGGGGGTAGAAATGCGAGCGCAGACGACGCAGAGGGAGACCACGATGAGAGTAGCATGAACCGAAGGGAAGTGGATAATTTCACGTCGAAAAGTGGACGTAACGTAGTGTAAGTAGCAACCAATAACCAAGGAGCACCGACCTACGCCGGCGCCGCTCTAAGATCCAAGGCCACACCCCAGCGGCGGAAGGAAACAACTCAACAGCCCATAGCGACAACAAGACGACCAGACGACCAGATAAACGGGAAAGGAGGCAGCTGCGACCATGCAATGGGCAACGCAGAGCAGGCCAGAGAAGAGAGCGAACGGATGCCAGACCAGAGCACGCGCACTTTTACCACATCGTATCTTCACGAACAGGCCTCTCGCCCCAGGGCGCCTCCGCGCCACTGCGCCAAGGCAGCCTCGGCAAGTGCACGACCGCGCCCGTGATAGGGTCCGTCTGCGTCGTCGTCACGCTCAAGTCCGTCAAGCTATCCTCCGTCGTCGTCCTCGACGTCACCGTCCCCGACACCGTCGCACTCGGGGTCGGGACGGAGATGGGAAGCGGCACGCCAGGAGGATACGCTGGATCCGGGGTAACAACGTCGTCGGGGTGGCCATTGCTTCTGGGCGGAGGGGGTGATATCGTGCCGGGGAAGCCGCGGCTGAAGACCGCCGACAGTGGCGGGGCAACCTCTCCGACATCTCCATGCCGCCGCCCTGGGCGATGGTCGTCAAAGGAGATCGAGTTAGTGTGCGCGAGAGACTGTCCGCTGCTGCCCGTCGGCCGTCTTGAGTGCGAGTTGCTCGATCCCGAGGGTCGCGAGGAGTTCGAGCCGGTCAGGGTATGCCGGGAGGACGCTGCAGCGGAGCCGGAGGGACTATGGGACGAGTGTGGGCTCAGGTGCGACCGCATCGAATGTAACGAGCCGCGCTCTGATTGAAGCGCGTCTCGAGGCTGGACTACCATGGGCTGGATGAACGCACCTGAGTTAATACGAAGCGGTAGCACTGTCGCAGACGAGACTTGACTCACCACACCAAAAGTCAACCTCCTGCCTTCGTGTCTCCCGCCACCAGACAAGCTCGACCACCCGTTATCAGCCGAAGGCGGCGCATCGTCGAGCACGTCCACACGCGAGGTGCTATCTGTTGCTATCGTCGCGGGGCCTGCAGTGCTGCTCACGATCGAGTTCCTCCACACGCTGATATCCGGAAGACCGGGCGGGCTACTACGCGATCCAGAAGCGGCGCTAAACGGCGAAGCCGGGCGCGGAGCAGGCATGTCCAGAACATCGATGTCCGAGTACTCCACTGCCACCGACTGCGGGCGCGTCGCGGCCTCATAAGTTGGCGGGCTGTCCCCGGCGAAGTGTCCGTGGCTATCCCCAGGAGACCCAGACCCAGACCGGCGGACCTCGCGCTGTAGCGGCGACGGCTGCGCAGGATAAGCGGCAGGCATTGGGGGGACGGGAGGCACGCTCGCGGGGCCAGAGCCTTGCGTCGTGCGGGTGCCCAAAGAGCTCCCCGGCCGCGAGCGAGCGTCGAAGAACACCGTGTTGCCGCTCGCCTCACTCACCGCGCTGACGCTCGAGATAGGCCGCTCTCCGCCCATGCCGAACCCAAGCCCAGCATCCTGTTGCCTAATCCTGCGCCCAAAGCTGTCAGTAGTCGGGCTGGTCGGCTCGTGCGTCGAAATGCGGAACGACGCAGGACGCGACTGAGAACCGGGGCGAGACCGTGAGCCGTGACGGGAGTGGCGTGGGGGCGTCCGGGTATACGTATCGGACGGCTCCCCTTCCTGTTCGCTGTGGGTACCAAGCTGCGAGCCGGCGGGAGTCCCCAGGAACGACATGCGCCTGAACCAGCTCAGCCGTCCGAGGTTAGCGAGACGGTCAAGCCCAAGGACGTTCGGGGCCGCGGCGCTCGTGCTCGCGCCAACGGTCCCGGGCTGGATCTGCGCGACCTTCACCCGCCTAGCCGTGAGCATCTCGGCGCCCTCAGCCTCCTGCAGATCGAGGCTACCCAGCGACTTGTCCGACATAATGGATCGCTTCTCTGATCCAAGCGATGGGTTAGAAGCGCGGCGCGCAGCCACGCCCAGACTGTCGGGGTCAATAGGGCGTGGGGGCAGCAGCGGGGACTCGACGTCGGTCGACGGCCGACGCTCGACCATACGAATGCTAGGGTAAGGGGGCGCGTCCGCCATCTCTTCTCCCATGCGCAGCTGAACATCGCGAGGGATGATGGGCTCACCCGGCCTGGCCTTGGAGCGATAGGACGACACCGTCCCCGTTCGTGCGATCGCGGGAAGACTGACGAGAGTATCCGTGTCAGTGCGGGTGTGGCCGGCCTCAGTACCACTACGGATACTGCCTCGTGTGAGGAAGGGATCCTCCTCGTCGCCGCTTTCCCGTGGAGAACCTTCTCCAGGGGACCGAGGAGGGCTCGGCTCCAAGTCCCGGGGCTCGACGATATCCCATCCTGTCCAGATCGGCTGTTGACTACGGCGCATAGACATCAACGTTGTCGAGCGATTCCAGAAACTAGACGAAGGGTCTTGGGGGTCAACCTGACGGCGCTTGCGAGTCTGACGAAGGAGGAAGATGATGGCGATGAGGACGAGAAGAAGAAGGGTTCCCAGGATGCTGCCCAGAATCGCGCCGAGGGTGCTTGGTGAGATGCCATGGGAAGATCCTGCTGCTGGAGATGCTGTTGGTATAGTCGACGTTGACGAGGCCGTCGACGAGGTGGCGCTTAGGATAGAAGAAGAGGGTGTGCTTGATGCAGATGTCGGGGATAGTGTGGTGGAGGTGGAGGGAGCAGAAGTTATGGCGGAGCTGGGAGATGATGAGGTAGGTGTCGCAGTAGTAGTGGTGGAAGCAGAAATCGTCGATGGCGGCGGGGTCAAACCGCCCCAAGTCCACACTCCGTCGGTACCTAGCGGGATCTAACGATGCTAAGATGAACATCTGGCACTCGCGAAAGCAGAAGGGGGGACTTTGTGCAAGAAAGACAGAATGGTAGACTCACGCTTGGACCGAAGTAGGTCAATGGCAATTGCAAGGTAGTGGACGATGTCGAGACAACGCCGTCGGGGAGAGTGACGACGGTAGTAGAAAGGGTGAGCCATGAGGGGAGCACCTGGGTAGGCACAGCCATAGCCAAAGAGGGGTATGAGGTGAGAGTCGTGAACGGGGTGTGATCAAGACAGTGGTCGCAGTTTGGGTAGAGAACGTGGGGTAAGCGTGAACGCTATCGAATGGAAGGGTGAGCTTCGGGGGTGATGGTGCGGGCCGTGGGCCGGAAAAGGAACTTACAGGTCGTGAAGTAGGATTTATGTTGTTAGCGAGTTGCGTTGCGGTGAGAGATTTCGGAGAGTAAGAAGGAGGGAGACGGGGGACACGGAGGGGGCGGGGAGGGGACGGTGGCAGCGCGAACTCGAGCGGGAGAGTGAGGAGAAGCGCCGGGTTGAATGTGCATTCAACCCCACGTGGCCGCCACCATTTCGCAGACGCCGAGCGGCCTTTACCTCTTTCGTCCACTCCCGTCCTGTCAGTCTTCTGATTTCCGCAAGCACCAACATTACAATCTCCGAACGCTTCAAGAAACGTCGAAAGAGACAGGCGGTGTCACTGAAGAATGCAGGGGCATGCAATGAAGCAAGGCGCGGTTCGAATGGAGCGATCTTGCGGCGTAAACGATGAAGCTACGAGAAGGATATGAAGACATGGAGATAAGGTACGTCGGGTGCGGGCTCAAAGAGAAGACGGGGATGCAGTGTGCGATGACCAAGGCGGCGAGAGGGGAGCAGAGGTCTGAAGATCGTTTGGACTACCGGCTGTGAATATATATATACTCTATGTCGAGCTGCCCTTCACCGGTGACGATCGGGAGTGGGATGCTAGAGAAGCAAGATCGGCTGGGCTTCCCACTTACAGCGAATGTAAAAATCAGCGTCGCATGCCCCGCGCCGGGTGGTGTGCTCGGATCAGCGGCAGGCACCTGCCGAGCCCCGCCAGCCTGCTCTCCGGCCACCTTCCAGCTCGGGGACACGCTCGCGGTGACTGTTCGAGACGTGCCCCGACGAGCGATGCCGCTTTTCGAGCTACAGAATACTCGATATCTTACCTGGTATGTTCCCAACACAGATACCCGATATATTCAAGTGCTTCCAGAGGTGGAACAGAGTTGGGCAATGGCCTCGGTGCGGTAGGGTTGGGGCTCGGCCGGGGAGTTCCGGTGATCCGAGCACACCACCCGGCGCGGGGCATGCGACGCTGATTTTTACATCCGCTGTAGTTAAATGTGCGACATTGTAGTACGCAAAAAGCTGTCGCATGAGCTTGAAGGCTGCGGCTAAGTCAATCGTCGATCTTTCTCCTTTTTGACAGGACGCGTCGGCGCGTCGCGATCACGTGTTCGCGCCTGGAGTGTGCCTGTCTTGTCTCTCACCGAGTCTGTATACAGTGTATAACACCCAGCTGGCGAGCGAGCGGCTTGTTGTGTCGCGAGCATATAGCGCAATAGACGAGAGTCCGAGCAAAGCAAGTCGGTTCTACATTTGACGACATTAACCAGGAGCATCGTGCTATCGTCGGCTAGCCACCTAGCGCAGCAGAATATTGCTTTCCGGTGTAGTAGACGACGTGCATTACCTGGGCAGCGACCTTCTTATCCACCTCACCGAACACAAACGATAGGAAGAGGTCCCGGTCATCCTCCAGGAATACCGATCACATCGTCTCTCTGTCAGTTCACATTGGCGTCGGCAACAGTTTGAGGAGCAGAACACATCCTGCATGCTGTCGACAGGCACAATCCTATACACTGAGCCACATCGTATTTGGCCCAAGAAAAAGCAAATGACAAGTCCCTCCAGCACAAGATACACGCACTCACGTACACTCCACGCCAAACCCAGTCCGAGCCATAACGACGCACCCGGCCCCCATCTCACCTGTCCTTCTCCGCCCTCGCGATCAGCCCCCGCATCTCCTGCGCGCTAGCCGCGTCCGCAACGCTCTCCGGGCCCAGCTCCACCAGCCAAGACAGCACGGCGTGCATCCAATACGGCGCGACCCTTCGCCGCCCACACCCCATCGCGTCCACGAGCGCGCGCGCAAACCGCGCAGACGTCGGCGTCGTCAAACTAGGCGGCATCGGCGCGTCGTGGTTGTCCGAGTGCACCGCGCCCACCGAGAGGTACCCGAAGCGCACGCCCGTCGGCCGGTCGTCCACCCCGAGGAACTGCTCATCGTTGTCCAGCCCGCGCGCGAGCGACTCCAGGAACCCCTTCGACGCGGCGTAGATAGGCAGCCGCACTGGGGCGATGTCCCCTGCGAGCGAGCCGACGAAGAACACCTGCACGGGCCCGGACTGCGCCGCGCGCCGCAGCTGCGGAAGGAGCGCGCGCGTGAGGAAGAGGGAGAAGAATGAGTTCTTGTTCACGACACCCAGGATGTAGTCCTCGCTGCGCCCGTCGATCCTAGGAGCCCGGCGGAGTCAGCATCCACTTTGCAAGCTTCTGGGTGAGACGCACCTAGCAGCGGACAGGTCCGACCCGCCGACGTTGTGCACGACGATGGTGACGTGCAGAGCCCCGAACGGCTCGACGAGCTTCGCGAAGTCGTGCCCCGCCTTCGCCGCGTCCGCGAAAAAGTACCGGATGTCCCTCTCGCCCGCCTTGCCCTTACCCTGTGCGCGCAGCTCGCGCACGACCTGCTGCATCTTCGCCTCGTTCCGTCTGTGCAACACCGCGTTGAACCCACGACGAGCAGCTCCGCCGCGGTCGCCTTGCCCATGCCGTCCGTGGCGCCTGTAATGAAGGCGTACGGGGCGTGCCCGTGGAGGTAGCGTTTGGACGGGTCCGGGCGAAGGAAGTAGAGTCAGAGGAAGTCGAGGAGGCGATAGAGGTGCGGCAGGGCGAGGGCGGCGCCGAGGACGGCAAGGGCGTTGAGCGTGGTGGTGTCGAGAGTGGGCGGCATACCGTTCGAGTTGTGTGGTCGTGGTCATCAGTGGGACGAGCTGGAGCGTGGTAGTGGCCAAATGACTCCCTGCAAACTTATAAGAATCTACGGCACTGGAGTGTCCGAAGACCTGTCAGCGAAGCTTTGTGCTTACGACAGGCATTGACCTTAATGCCGCGTAGAGACTCGTACCAGTCGGCAGCGTTCCTTATTCTGAATCACCATCACCAAATCTCAGCAGGGGACGAGCATAAATACCGCGCTCCCAAACCACAACACGGCAGCCTGATGTTTCCGTGCATAGAAAAGTCGACGAAGCGGGAGCCCCCCCCTATTCAATCCCCGGGTTTTCGAAGGCTTTTGCTCGAAAAAGCCGCATCTATACGAACGGCTTACCTCGTGCCTCTCTTTTCACAGACTCTTCCCCGGCCGGAAATCCCGGAATGCCTGCCGTGTAGAGTCCAACGAGTCCGCCAGACTCGTTGGACTCCGGGGATCACACTAACTAGCCAAGTAGCAAGGCACTCTTTCCAGCGCGGCGACGCATCTTCGGCATCCTTGTCAGTTGCCGGAGATTTCGACCTCGACGATAGGCACTATCTCAGGTTCCGTGCTACGTTAGGGCTGATGCACTTACAGAGCCCACGTAAGGTTCGCGACTATCGGCGGGACGTGAACGAGTGCACCGTGCATGAGAATTGGCGGGATGTGGACCACTCCGGGCCCAGCACCGGTATCGTGACCATCGCGACACCTCCTAGCTGCTACTATTCATAGAGAGATATTGTTTAGGGCTTGAATTATCTGCCCCACGATGCCTCATGTTCATAGTAGATATCACTCACCCAGTCGTCTGCGGGCTATAGGGTGTAGGCGAAGGCACCTCTCCCATTCCTTACCCAGGCTAGCACACATACCTGGTGTCACCGATCCCGAAAGCTGTCGAGTACCGTACCGCATCACGGCATCGTCGAAGTCCGCGTACACATCCCACACTGTCTCCTCGTCCCCGCCTCCAAAGCCAGCGAGTCGCTGGTAGGTGCATAACGATAGGCTTCTCTCGAACAAACACGCCCTGGTCGCTCGGTGAGCGGAATCCACCGTTCCACAGCGCACTGCAAGCCTAGTGGTTCATGACGTCCACTGGATCGAGATTTCAGGAGATGTGATATGCGGTGACAAGAGAGCCAGAGGAGACACGTTACCTTGATCATTACGAACTCTGGAACGCCCTTAGCGGCATCGCCGCTGGCCTTGAGTCCGGCGGCATCCACTTTGCCAACGCCCACTATGTGTGTCTCAACCGTCTGTGAAACAACGCGCGAGCGAGATGAGGGGTCCCGGTCGGGAAGGACGAAGATTGGTTTCGAATGCAAGCCGCAGCGGCGTACCTCAAATCCAAAGTGCTCGTAGATGTCCTTGTTCTTAGGCTTCGACGCGACGAGGTGGATCACCTTGGGAGACGCACGACGGAACCCGTGGCGGAACAGCATGGAGGAGTAGCCTGTACGCCCAGAGGACCGTCAGAACGATGAGAACAAGGACACACGCACGCAGGGTGAGCGGGGTGCTCGGGGCACGTACCTGCGCCTTGGTGTTCCGGATCGACGGCGATCGCCCAGACGTGCCATGTGTCGAGGCGGTCGACCTTGCGGCTCTTGAACTCCCGTTTGAGCGTCTTCTCGACCGCCGGGGTAAACTCGATCAGTCTCTGTGGGGTGCGGACGCGTGAGATGTGAGATGCGAGATGTGGGGGGCGGGTCGGTCGTCTGGAGTCGGGGAGGAATGCGCACTTTCGAGCCCGTGAAACCCCACACGAACGGGACCTTGTGGAACTCAGCGCGGAGTAGCGTGGCGAGGGAGAAGTCCAGCGAAGTGCCGGGCGGGAGCCACAGCGCGACCGCTACGATCTGCTCCTCCGCCGGCGCCGCTGACCCTTGCGCATGGTCGGCGGAGCCGTTCGTACTAGAGGACGGCGCGACGACGACGTCGATATTCCCGCCGATGTGCAGAGGGATTCGGGCCATTGCGTTCCAGAACACCCGCAGGTCACGGATGGCCTCTGCGTGTGAGGGCGTCGGGTTTGCAGGGTCTTGCACCAGAGCCGAAACGTGGCCGTAGTAGCACATTGTCGGGTCGTTGATGAAGGCCCGCGTTAGGAGGTCTATCACTTGAGGCAGTTCTGCGGGCTTCATGGCCCGCACGTAGGCGTCGGGGTTTCTAGGCATGGTAGGCAAGGTGAGCGCGAGTGCGAATGCGGCGTGAGTGATGGAGAAGGTGAAGAAAGACATACGGGTAGGGCCATTATATATTCCGGTGGATGGAACGCCACGGTGCAGCTCTCGACATTCGCGCAGTACTTGCATGATATGTGTTTGAGAACAGACCGTGCTGCGCGGGCGGCGGGGTACGGCTATGTCCGTGTGTAGTACATGCGATGATGCCTGATCCGGCCAAATTGACGGCCATTTTCTTGGACGGCCTGGTGCCAAACTACGGACAAAACTGGGCCAGTCAGGCAGATCGGCACGGCTGCGCCACGGTTATGCATAAGAGGCGCCGGAATCTCGCGCAAGACCAGGGCGGCATCTACATATCTCGCCGGTCCTGCATTCATGTGATCGGCTGTCCTGTCCTTGATGGATCTCATAGCGGTTTGTCCTCCGCCCTTTATGACCTTGTTTTTTTTGCTCGAGCTGCATCTTCCGCTAACGCTCTCCATTTCCGGCCTGTGACTCAAGTGCCACCGTCTCGAGCTGCTATCTGCCATGTCCGCCCCGACGGCTCGCGAGTCGCCATTGAGGGCGTCGACGCGAAGGTCTGCGTCTGGAGCACGTCTCAATCACGCGTCCGACCTCAGTGCCAGACATCGAGGTCCACATTCGACTTTGCGATCGATAGAAGTGGTATGTGTCTAGAAGGACGTACGAAAGTCTATGCTGGGCGCGAAGACGAAAGGTCGAAAATAGATGCTGAGAAGGCCGGAGTAGTAGTAGTAGTAGTAGAGGGGAGCATCTACGGAGCTGTGGCACACAGAGGGACGGCGACAGATGCGTCCAAATGGTACTGACGGCCGCGCCAGCCGGTCTATTTCCGGTCGGTACAGGTACTGTTGCCTTGATCCCTATCGACTACGCGTCCCTGTCACTTCATGGCTGGCTAGCTACGTCAATGGGCGGGAGGGGCACAACACGCCTTGACCTTCCCCACGAATGCATTCAAGACTTCACAAAGCGCGCCTCTTCCAGTGCGTTGGTAGACATTGCCCCTCAACCGTTCCGAACAGAGCATCCCGATGAAGTGGGCCCACGAAACAGGTGCTTCGTTTTCCTCTGGTGGTACTTCCTCCTGGCGTATCCGGAAACGAAGAGCATCGAAGTCGTTAAGCCAGACCAGCGCGACTTCCCACAGCGCCTTCTTCGAGGGGAGGCCCAGCACGGAGAGAGCAGATTTAGGCGAAGTAGTCTCGAAAGAAGATCTCTAACGGTGTTGTCAGCGGGAGGTCCAGAGGTTTTTGTTTTGCCATCGTTTACGATTCGAACCTTATCTCTGCACGTCTATAATTGCCAGTCGTCCACGCGCGGAATTGTCTGAGCTTCTCGTGTGAGATCTCCTTGCCTTTCTCAATGCAGTTGCAGTACCAGATCAGGATCGAGTAGAAAGCCTCTAGGTCATGGCGATAGAGGTGCTCAATGGGCAGCTTCCAGTGGATAGAATCTAGAAGTTCTTGGGCCATGAAGGGCAGTGTCCCCATGCGTTCCGAGCCATCGTGCCGTGATTCCTCGTTGGTGGCGAGATCCCAGTCGTTAAGAACACCGTGAATCTTGCCTATGTCGTCCTTTCTGTACATGAGATTGTCCAGACTAGGATCTCGATGACGGATTTCGCCATCGACCCACGCGTGGTAGTGGACTGCGAATGGTAAACAGCAGCTGCGGACAGGGGAGATAAGGGTAGGCACAGTGCAGGATTTGGAGGAACGTGTCCAAAAACTCCGCTTCTTCGAGCTCTGCGATGGGATAGCGCTTCTCAGAGAGCTGGCCGCGGAGGACGCGGGATGCATCCACAGGTTCCTGTGACACGATACCGAGTGCTTTACGGATGCTGTCCGTGTTCAGCCCGTCATACGTCTTCGAGCCGATAATACGGGGCATCGATTCCGTGAAGCGGTGGCAGCGCTCCTCCAAGACTTTCACCAGCTGATCCTCCGCCACGCGAGTCTGGTCAATCCAAGAAAGCTTGAGGACGTATTCACGCCCCTGCTGGACCTGATCTCCCCTGACCTCGGCTTTGACGACTGAGGTAGCTCTACCCGTGAGACAGTAACGGTCATCCCGGTGGAAGACGCACTGAGCCTGCACATTGTTAGGGAAGTCGATTATGCTCGGCACCTTGCGCGTATACGACGTCCGCTCATGCATCCCGCGACCTACGGCATCGATGTCGAGGATGCCCCAGTCGCTGAGTTGCAAGCGCTGAATGGCCATCAGGAGCACGACGAAACGAGGAAGGTCCCGAAGCAGGTTGATCCCGTCGCACTGGATCGCGCCATGGCGATCGTACCACCAGATATATATCGCCTCGTCTAGAGAAGCCGGTGGCTGGTGAGTGCAGGTAGGAGTAACGCGAACACACGCACCGCATACAGCGAGACCGATGGCATGCGCTCCGCCCGGTACGGCGCTGAGCGTATCCACGGCGTAAATGGCGCATTGAACCAGTGGCGGAAGCTTCTTACGTTCGCTATCCAAGTGAGGCTCTTTGTCAAGAGCGTCATTAACGTGTTTATCTCTGCGGTCCTTGGCTATGCGTAGGTTACCTTCTGCTCTGGCATGGTTTTCTTGAGTCTTCTGCTGAGTCTTCTGCCGCGTCCGTCTTTCTGGAAGTTGCGCTCTGCTGTCAGTCGTGAGATGAAGTGCCATGTTTGATCACTGACCTAGAGGCTGTGCATCAGGCTCGCGTCTTCTCTTTTCACCAGATTGGACGTGCTCAGAGGCAGATGATTGTCGTGCTAATGTCCACGCAAGTCAACATTGAGACTGATACGTGAAGTTGTGGGAAAAGCACATACGAGCCCGATGAGAGACAGCCATCATGTTTTCAATGAACGGTTCATGAACATTTCGGTCGTTGTTCTCCGGTAACAAAGATTCAGGAAGAGTGACTACGCGACTACTAGCCTTGATCTCCGCGAATAGGAGCACATGCTGCCAAGAGAAGCGGTTCACGTATGAGCTGTTCAGTAGTAGTGGTGCATGTTCCATCAGGTTCTTCCATGTGAGATGTGGAGAGTTAAAACGGTGGCGTGCGGCAACGGCAGAGACAAGGGCAATGTCGGGGTGCAAGTCGGTCGATAGCTCGGGTGTAGCGAAGTGACCATGAGTATAGATCGGATCGGATCGACAAAATAGGGGGTCGAGGCCACCCTCGAGAGGACGTAACGTAAACGGGCCAACCTGTTTGAGTGCGTGCAACTTGTCCATAATGCGATTGGCGGCGTTGATGAATGGCTCATATCGCTTTTTCTCAATAGTAGCCTCCATGCTGTGGATAGGATGAGTACGAAAATTGAGGACTCCACATTAACATACTATTCCGTGAGATAGCGTTTGAGTTCGCTATCGTCGCAAATCTTCTCACGAGCGTAGGTAGTCTAAAGACTTCTCGAGGAACTCGACCCCTTCAACATCGTCTGGTTGGGTGACAGCCTTGCACAGCAGGTACTTCAACATCTCGTCCGCGTCTACGAGTTTGAATCTGAATGCGAAAGAGGCTAATATATGATACTCACACTAGTGGCAAGATAAACCCAGTAGCGGACGAATGATCCCAGCCTTCTTCGGGGAACTCCATGACTAGGTGACTGTTCGAGACGTTGGCTGCAAGTAGAGGCAGGCCGCCATAGCATGGCTGACGTCGGTGTAGGTCGTAGGTGACTCGGACCACGCAAGCTTGAAAGCGCTCAGCAGGACAATCGCTCGCTGTAAGCTAGACTAAGCGCTCAAGCCCACCCTCCACCTTGCTGCTCTCTTCATCAGGCTCGTGTCGAAGCAGCCATGTCATTCAGCATGAACGCGAGTACGCCATATCGTCTTTTCCACGTCTGGGGGCAGCCAACCAAGAAAGAATGCAAGTATCGGGATGCCTTGAAGGCACAAAGGTTTGCTGTGTCTGGGATCGTGCCCTGTCTCTCTAAGAATATTCGCCACTTATGCCAGGTAGCTCGGAACGCTGGGTACGAGTTCGCGTGGGACGAAATCTGTTGCATCGATAGAACCAACCCAGACGAAGTCTCACATGCTGTCATGCTGACGTACGCCTAGTATGCCGAAGCTGAAGAACGCTACGTGTATCTGCACGACGTTTCCGGTTCCTCGCAGCGCTCCGATGGTAGTGAAGTGACGTATGGCCCCATATATACGATGTCTGAAACTAGGACAGATAAAAGCAAATTCACCGTACGTTCGAACCACCTAGTCCAGTACTTCGCCTCATTCTTCCAAGGTCCGAGGGCCCCTCTCCCCTATCATCATCGTCGAATACTGGTCGCCTCCTTGGTGCAGCGCTTGACCCTCCAAACCAGGAAGAAGATGCAGGCGCAGGCCTAATTGGCCGCAATACCCGTTCTGCCTCCCAGTCGTACATGCCAGGGGGGCGCAGGTATTCCCGTTCTTGTCGTTGGTTCCTGTTCATGAGCATCGCACCGAGTCCACCGAGGGCGGCCCCAGTCCAAAATCCTGGTCTCCATCCGCTCGCGTCTACATTTGAGGATGGATGCTTTGTGTACGGAGGTGGAGGATCGTAATTGTCGGGACGGGGAGTCCCACCCGAGAACCACCCGGAGCTAGGGGTGCGCGGGGGCGGGCGTGGAGTGGGGCGTGGGTTCGTTCCTGAGCGAGAGCCGAAACATGATTTGAAGAAGTGATATAGGATTAGGCCGAGAGCGAAGATCCAGAGGACAATGAATAGGGAGGCGACTGGGTCTTCCATTAGAGCTATGAAACTCGTTCAGTTCACAGGAGTATGAGCACGATCGTAGCAAGACGTACTAGAGAACCAGCTGGATAGTCGGGAGGGATATTTCGGGTCATCTCCGCCGCGCAGGCCGCTCGGGACTTGCACGAGCCGGTATTCCAAGCCACATGAGCCTTTTTCAAGTATTGGAGGAAGTTCGCGAATTTCTAAGTGCATGATATATAACGCACCTTTGAGAACATATGGATCACCTGGGCCATCCCAGCCTTCGCACGACACCTCCACCCTTCCAAACCTCAATGAGTCTGGTAGGTCCGCCTCACACTTCCAGTCGACATCCGTCCCTGACCCTCCGAGGCTGGTACACCTCACAACTTCTGGTTGGTAGAGTTTACAAGGTTTGCCGACACATTTGAGTTGAGGAATCAGCTGTCCGCGGCGAGATAGCGTTTGTTCACCCTGGTAGAACGTCAGGGAGCGAATTTGTGATAGAGCGACTCGAGACATTCAGTGGGGAGACTTCAACGTCAAGCTAAGACCTTTGCAGAAATGAGGGTGTATGAGGGACATGTCGAGGAGTGGAACCTGGAAGAAAGTGCTGGGGCAGAGTACGTAGCTGGAACGTGGCGAAACGTGTGTAAACCTTATCTTGCCATCAGATCTCAGATTGACTAGGGGCAGCGATATTTGATTGGAGCATCTGGCTGGGTGTTTACGAAGCTATCGTGTCTTCCAACGCATGGGATTTACATACAGGACGTCATACGAGTCCAGTCGCACTCATGAGACAGGAGGAATTATTGAATAGTAAGTAGCTGTCCATCATATACCATCGAAACGTTCATTTCTCTCCTTCCATCTCGGTCGTCACCTCAATGTCGATCTTGGCAGGTGTTGCGTCCGGTAGCTGAAGTTGTGAATCAGTAGTGGTACTTGCGGTGATGATCTCGGGATTTCTACCTTGGGCGTATTCCACAAGTCCTTGCTCGCTTCCCGTTTTGCCCGAGCGATTGAGATGGCCATAGACGCTCCTGCAAAGAGCTCCATGCCTCGCAATTGACGAGAGTTCAGGCTACATGGCGGGTGAGGATTATTGGGATAAAAGAAGTCGGAACGTGAACGTGCTTACACAGAAAGCAGTGTTGTGCCATATACTGCACGGCACGGTCATTTCCCGTGTGCAACATTCGAGAAAGGAAGGACGTACGTCTGGAAGCTACGATGGTGAGGGCCGCCAGTAAGAGATAGGTAGGCCGGGCCACAGCCTAACAAGATCATCAAGATCAGGATGTATTCTGGCAAGATCGCGAGGAAGACTTACGCAGATGAACGCAATCCAATCGATCACGCTGACCACACTGGTGAGCACTAGCCCATTTGTCAGGATGTAAGCTCTTACTCGGTAAGTGCGCCTGTCAGCGGCCTGGCTTGAGCTGATATTCGGAGTTGACCAGGCATCACGAGTGACACATACCTGTATTGATAAGGTATAGCTGCACTAGGTCGAATATCGATTCCGAGTCGCCAGTCTTCCTCCTGATAAATCTTCTTATGTAAAACTACAGAATTCAGAAGGAGCTCGGCTTACCGGTCATATCCAACGCGTGACTTTCGTATAGCAAGGACCAGAGCCACAGTGAGTACTGTGTCAGCAACACAAACCATTCCTAGCCCAGCGGCACTGAGGTACTACAAATGCCGTCCATCATTCTGTGAGTAAGCCATGAAACAAAATGTAGTCGAACGCACAGTCGCAGTCTTGAGAACCCTTACATCCACGAATATGAAGCTAGCTCAAAATGAGTACTGCTCTATGGGAGAAAGCACAGCGACATTACGCTTTGATAGACGCCGCTGGATATCATGTGAGCGGGGAACGACGAAGGGGGAACGTTTGTCGTACCTAGCCCAAAACCTGAAGCGAATGGACGGCCGACTCAGTCTACATGAGCTTCCTACGCCGAGGTGACGTACCGAGTTCTCCGAGGAGGAGCAAGGACTGCGCCTACGGTTAGTCGGTAGTACTAAGTGACATGAAGATGACTACGCACCACCACCCAGGCAAGGAAGGACTGCATCGGTCCGACTAGTTCGTGTCAGAGAGTTGAATTTCGAGTTACAACCGAGGAAACGCACTTAACGAAACTCGTCGAATAGAGAAGCTGGGAGAAAGAAATATTATCTGCCAGGTCCATGGTAACGGCGAGTCGAGATTATACGTACATTTGCGACACGATGATGGTGATACTCTTCGTAACGCATGCTATAGTACTCAGAGTTGTTTGTGAGAGCGGAGGGAAAGGCTTACCGATAGAAAAGGTAGAATCTAGCGCATATGGGACATATCAGTACAGGCTAGCAGGCATGAGTTGGGTGATCTTTACATCGAGCGACCTGGCCATTCGTCAGTGATTTGGGGAGGTACGCCAAAGATAGATTCACCTACCATCCTCCGACAAGCAAACTCAAAGGGTTGAAATACGCGGATACCAAGTGTGAGAAGCTATTGAATGATGAGCACATAGTGACGTAGGCTACAATTCATTTCGACTGACCATATATGTGCTGTGACTGCGACATGTGTTGTCTCCAGCAGTCTGCAATGTCTATCAGTTGCCTGTCTACTGTCAACTTCACCTGTAGACATTTACAGAACTAGTATGACCTGTGTGCAGCATATGAGCGCTCACGCTCGGAGCACCAAGAACATAGATACGCACCATTAAACGAATATACAAAGGATCTGTGGTGTATATGCGAAAGTACCGATATGATTGGTGCAAAATCAAGCCATAGAGGCTATCTCCAGCATATCTGGTTAGCACTCAGACACTTGTGCGTGGCGCATGGAACTCACATGAAGCCAAACATACTACCAATGAGAATGGCGCCATACGTTACGCTGAGTGGGGGAATCTGAGAGAAAAAGGCTGCTATTGCACCTCGGGGCACTCCACTTGAAGGTGAAGCCATGTTGGAGTAGGGGAGATGGAAGGAAAGCCGTCTCACGCGGGGCGGCTTGATTGATATATGTTATGCGCGTTTACCGATTTGAATCCTTGGACCAGAGCCTGCGAGCCGTATCACGATGGGTTGATGAGCCATCCAATGCAACGACACTGTGGATACCTGTGGACGCTACTAGTCAGCGCTCAATGAGTGAGCAGGCGTGCACTCACCCGCGTGATATGGCGGTACTATCTCGTTCCCTTCAAGTGAAATACTGATTCTGTTGGTGGAGGCGCGTAGATGGTAGTCCTTCCTCTGTGACCCCACCGTCTGTGGGACGTGCGCAATGCAGCGGCGTCAAGTCTCGCGACCCTTGAGCGCATGAGCGCCGAAGCAATGTCAGGTCTATACTTTAACGAACAGTGACGACTGAGCGTTTCTGGAGGAGATTGTAGTGTGGGATTGGTAGGTCAGCCGAGCGCGCGGCCACCGCCACGAACGATGGGATCGTGAGGAATGGAGGCAATTCATCGCCGTACCTGTGCAGTCCTGGCTTCGAGCATGCCACCCGAATGCCCACGATACCCCTACTATGTGGACGCTTTTTCCCGCATCTGGGAGCGAGTATCCAGCTGTATGGGAAGGAAGGCAGGTATCTGTGTATTTGGGCGGCTGAAAGAAGATATCTTGAGGGTTCGTGAATTCCTTTGCACGCGTTCTTTGGTACTCGTGAGTGCGTTGAGCTGCATATAGGTGTCATGAGCCTGATCTATGTGAGAAGCCTTTCGGCGCTGCCTTTCATATAACGAATCTGGCCTGATGTCGTCTACATACATAAGAGCAATACTCGAGGGATCCTTATTGAGGGTTTCCCAAGCGCGCTCTGATCTCCTGGAGGCTCTATAGCCCATCGTCCCCTTTTGCAGTTCTACGAAGATAGCGCGGCCATTCTGATATCATACTTCACAGCAGGGCTGCTGGTTTCTGAGGAGACTGTGATGTACCTTGTTAGCCGCAACAGACAGACCGCCTGTGTCCACAGATAGCACTCACCTGCTCGTTCTCTGCCCTGCGATCATTACTATGTGCCGTGCTCTGTAGCTCAAGGCTGATGTTCGTCCTCTGCAAGCGTTGTGAACTAGATGCCTGTATTGAAACAACAGGAACCTACCATCTGGCCGGCACTTTGCCTCGCCCATACGATGGTACTTCGCTGTGTAACTCTTGCGGTATCGAAGTCTAAAATCTGGACGCTCACGTTTCCGCTCGAGCGACGAGAATTTACACTGTACATGCTTCAGGCGTCGATAAGGATTCGATAAGATGGTTGCGTAGAACTAACGCTGCAAGAACCGAATTCGCCTCAACTGAGGTGGCGCTTGGTGAACGCACATCCATAAAGAATACAACAGATGCACTTACAGCCCGCCAATAGCTGAACAAGTGGCATGTAAAACAGGTTCGGCGCCGTTGCAAGCTGCAGTTTGTGTTTATAAGATGTGCAACAACTTAGAGAAGCGTCTATACCATTATGATTGAAACCAGGCCAAGGATACTGTAGTGCCGTTAATGAGCTCAAAGTTTCAGTGTTAGCTGGAGATCGCACCTGCTGATGGCACCTGCGAGCAGGGTTATCAATCTCCGGCAGCGTGCGAGACTCGATCACTCACCTGTGTGAACCGAGCATGTGATCAGACGGTCAACGATTGAGTCTGTGCTGTTGGGAGTCAACCGGATGCGGGTGCGCTTTGTATGCATTTAGTACTTACTTACTGAGCCCAGTACGCGCGTTGCGGAGATATGCCACAAGTTTCGCGTTCACAAACAGATTAAGAGTGATCAAAACGATCAATTGAGTTATGGACAAGATCTGCTCAATCGAGAGAATTGAGACATAAGGGACGAAAGGGAAGGATTAAGTGCGGACCACCGTAGGATCAAATCCTAATTGTCTCGTCATGAACCTGGCAATTGAAGTTATAGCATGTAGTCTTGCGAGGACCGAGTACGTGGATCACGTACGTGTAGAGGGCGGCCGCTGAGAAGAGGTCAGTATGCAAGTTTAGTATCGGACTGCTGGGCGTCGCAGCTTACCCAAAGAGAGACCTTTGTTCGAGCTTGACATGAGGCTGTCTTCGAACTTCAACCTAGGGGAACTTACCTGAGGCCACAAAGAGCAGGCTTCCCTGCGATACGTAAGCTACGCACTCTATACCAAGAAATGGAGACATACCGCGACGAGCAGGAAGGGAAGAGAGCGTCCCAAGACTGATGTGTCGATCTCATTGGTCAGTCCAGCCTAGTAGGACAACGGAGATTCTCGTACTCATGTACACTCGCCGCGCGAAGAAGCTGCTCGCGACATCGTCAGCGCAGAATCGGCGTACTCTATAGGACAAGACGAACGAGTGGGATGTCACGCTCACGGCGGTCTGGTAGTCCAGGCTGTATTAGTCTATACTCGATTGGATCGCATCTTTTGGGGAAGGACGAACCAGAGCCAAGGGGAGGAGCTTACGAACTATATCAATGATGAGTCCACCAAAGGCATTGCTGATGTCTTACCCAGAATGCTCTAGGACACGAATCAGAAAGCGTTGCGGGACAAGACTGCCCACTTACCGTTGGTCAAGTATCGCGTTGATAGAATTGAGGTGCCCCTCAGTGCTTGACAATATGCCGGTGTAGCTAGGAAAGCAGATCAGTGGTGTGAACACTTAGATGCCATGGTTACTAACCAGATCTGCATCACGAGAATAACGTGCAGAGTGGTGAAGAGACTGCAGAGCGCGTCATGCCTAACCCTCGACTAAGATAGACCAACAGAATACACCCACAAAAGCGTAGCTATCTAGAGAGAAACGCGTCCTGTGGCATGAGGCTATTGATAGACTGGTCAGTTTCAGCACTCACAACAGCTTTCAAGCTCCTAGCATCCTTCGGATAGCTACTAAAGTAGCGATAGGTCTGGTCAGCCGATAGGCCATACGATCTTGTGATGTAAGGTGAGATACACGCTTTCCAATGAGGCTACCTAGGGATAAAATTGACTCACATCAAAGAGATGAAAGTGGAGATAACTACCACCCTCAGTGAGATAGATGGATCAAGTCCCATCCGGATCCGCGCTGAGAAGTACGCTGAGCTAGCTATCGCGTTCCGGTGGGTGCTGTCCGCCGAGAAGTCTACGCAGGGAGTCCAGCTACACGTCTATGTCCTATGAGATTTTTCTGGGTATTTGAGACGGGAGAGAAAGAGGGATCCGCAGTGATACCAGCTGTTGCGGGATCACTAGAAGCGTACCGTACCGGGGACTGTGGGAAGTCAGAAGCACAAGGCAATACACCCTCCCGAGACACGATGTCGGTAGCTGTCAACAAGTGACATGCTATCCTGGCCGCAGTAACGTGGGTGTATCGGCATCCTTCGCCTGGTCCCATGGCGTACGTACCCTGGCGCTGCGTCCCATTTATGGCGAAAGCGGGGAATGATGCGCACGGACCGAATCAGACGAGATGCGGGAAGGTCTCAACACATCTCCGAAGACTACAGAGAAGAGTTGACTGTTGTGAGCAACGATGCAATACGGCCAGGTAATGCTGGCCATTATCTGACACAACGCTTCGCCGTTTCAACCTACTTTATCGTGTGCAACAGCATTTGAGACGGAGCTGTAAAATAGCCTCCGTGCCTGAGGGCCAATTTCAACCCCGCTCAATTCCGACTACCGTCCGCCCTGACTGCGGCCCCGGCAGCGGTCCGTGAGCGACGACGGCGACGGGTTTCACGATAACATTCTCTCCCTCCCTTCCGCCAGTGTTGGTAACGTTGGCATCATGGCCAACTCCTCGGGGCCGCTTGCGGAGCGGAGCGAAATACACAAGTCATGCAAGACCTTGGAGTCCGTCGTGAACATCCTTAACGACTACTGCGAGGCCGCCAATGCGATTGTTGCTCTCCAGAAGAAGCTGGCAAAGGCGCTGCGGGAGTCGGCGGCGGTGAAATGTGTAGCAGAGATACCAGGTGCGTGCCGCATGCGCTTGCAAATGATCTGCTTCATGGACACCTTGGGCAAATTGATAGGCAACGCCTTGATTACGAGCGCTACCATCTTCGAGTCTATGGCGGAGGTCGACTCCAAGTTCGCCAAGTTTGCGGACAAAGAGTGCGACAGCGTCAGCGCGGAAGTGAAGAAATGGTTCAAAAAGCTTGCGGTAAGCACCAAGCAACGATCCATTATTGACATTCTGACAGTGCACAGAAAGAGGAACGGACGCATGACGAGAAGATTGCCTCCGCGAACCAGAAGATCAAGCAGGCTGGCCAAATCTATGAGAGGAAAGCCAAGAAGTACCCTCGCGATGCCGCAGAAGAGCACACACGGTATATGAACCTGCTCAGCACGCTAGGCCCTGAGGTCAATAGGGAGAAATAGTGCGTGCTATTCCACATGGTATTTGCCTGTATATTCATTGTCGTCTTTGCTGTCAGCAACCACGCTTTACTTGTCACCCAGAAGCATACATCCACGATGTACAATTTGGCATCCAGCTTATCTCGCGTTGCAGATGCTGAGTGGATGCGCAGCTGCGAGAGTGTGCGGCGTTACTCCCCTACAATCGGTCAGCTCGGACAATGGAAGGCTCTGTGCGAAGGTGGATGGAGCGGCTCGGTACCTCCTGACTTACCAGATGGGAACGCCGCTGAGCCCTCCGCATCTTCATCCCAACCCACAGGGAGCAAGGAACAAGACTCCGATGACTTGAACGGTATCCGTGACTTGTCTACGCCCCTCTTGGAAAAGCCCGCTCCCGAGTATACCTCACGCAACGCCTCAGAGCGGGAATCTACGTCGCGCGCTGCCACCCCTTCAGGTCAGTCGCCCGCACCACCGCCGCAGTATTTCCCTCCGACCCCTGCTGCGGAACCTACCGCAGACGCCAGACCAAATTCAGATACCACGAGCAAGGAAGCGGAGGATCGCCCCGCCCCTCAGTCTGGAGTCGAGCAATTAGTCAATGCTGATGAGCGATCAGCTACCATCGACGCCTTCCCCGCTCCGCCCACTCACTTCCCCATGCCCCCCGCCAATGGTAGCAAATTCAACTCGAATGCAAATGCCGTCACAACGCCCTCCCCTACTTCTCCACCCACGCAGGAGATTCAGAACCGTAGCGAAGCAACAAGGCTTGATCTACCCGAATCGTCCTCCCTCACGCCGTTCCCACGCTTCACGGAGTCTCCCACTCCGGAAAGTACGTCTGCGTTGACAGACGACTTCCGTTCTCCAGCTCCCACTCGTGCAGAGCCTCTCACGCCTCCCGTGTTCTCCAACTCGGTTTCGTCCTCCGAGAGTAATTCTGAGCGCGACCGCGAACAAGGGCCACCGCCCTTCTCATACTCTCAGACTAGCCGTCCATCTCAATCCTATGCGTCTTCACAAGTCAGTCGTCCTACTGTAGACACGGAGAAGGGTGCCTTACGGTCGACGGCCGAGCAGGTAGCCACCCCTTCACCGAGTGTGCCTACCTCCTACAGAAGAGGCGACTACATGGAGGATGCAGAATTCGGTGTCCGGCAAAGTTTAGAGTCGCCTAGGTTGCGTGCTGCCGAGCCGACACCTGGGAGGGTGTTAGAGCCGAACGACACTGGAAGGAGCAATGGCAGCGTGGTCGCTGCTTTGCGCGATCGCTACGCCCGAGGTGTGAGTACTGATATCCCCCAACACTGCCTACGCGCTCATCCTTACATTCATGCAGCCGGGCCCCACATCACCTCCTCCAGGACCAAAGTCTCCTCCACGAGAGCTTCCAAGGCTTCCTATGAACGTGTCGGCACTTGCTAATCGGTACGAACCGGCCAACGGACAGTCGAACCTCCAGCGGCAGGCCACAGGCTCTCCAACTCGCGAGAGAGTACGGACATCGGCTGACACCTACAGTCGCATGCCCGAACCGAGTTCGACGACGCTTTCGACTCCTTCCGTGTCGCGCTATTCCGACGCGCCCCCGGCACCTACCACAGACGAGATCGCTCTTCGGAGACAGCGTATCGAGGAGCTCGAAGAACTCGAGCTGCGCGAACGCGAACATGACCTGCGTATGAAGGAGCGAGAGATCGAACAGCGCGCGCGCGAACTCGAGAGAGAGCGCCTGCACCTCCTGAATGCGCGTGGCGTGCGGAACGATGGGTACATCAGCGACGGATCGCGAGCCACCAGTGGTCCCCGCATCTCCACGACGCAGCGACCGACGTCGATCGAGACGTCGCCGGGATCACGGTATCCGTCGTCGTACTCACAGAGCACGACTCATCTCGTTCCTCCGGTGTCGCAGCAGACTTCTTCGAGTCGGACAGGCTCAAGTCAGCCCTCGTCTCCTGCGTCGCAACCAGCCGACCATGCGCCGTACTGCGGCTGCGAGTCGTGTTCTGCGTCGAAGTACAAGAGCCGGGATGTTCCTTCTCCGCGCGATCTCCGTCCACCGGAGCCGCCCATACAGCTGCGCCCTGATAAACCAAAGGGGGGCTGGATACGCCGCCTGAGCATGCCTGTCATCCCGAATGCGTTTTCACTGGACTCGAAGAAGGGTGGCGTCGGGATCGCTGGCGGACCGGCGGCTGGGTACCGCGGCAGTATGGCGTTCGCCGACGAGGACGGACGTCTACGCACGGACTTGACCGGTGGGATTAGGAATCGGAGCTCGACGAACCTCGCGCGACGGTGACGGATGCCCTTGTACGAGCCTCCTTCTACGACTGCTTATGTCTGCTCGGAACTGTTCTGCTCGGCAGTTGATACTTGTATGCGTATGCGTTATGCGCTTCTATTCGATACCATCTCACGTTTCTTGGCTTACCGCTCCGCATTATTACTGTTCATCTATCCTTTCTTATGTAGTCTGCTGTCACATTGCTCTTCGTTGATACGGCGGTATCCAGCTTGCGTCTCAACTCACTACTAGTACTCACGACGACTTCTTTGACGATCTATGACGACTTAATCTACACGACCTTGTTGTATTCGTATTTTAGGAGATCTCTGGATCCTCAGCTTCTATATCAGTGTGTTCGCTAACGTATCTACCGTTGACGTTCGACAGTGGCCGAGGCGCTCCCAGACGGTGTCGCTGCATGAGAAAGTAAGCTGCTCGTTGTTTCGGCGCGATGGGAATGTCGACCCAAGAACACATTCGAAGGTTACTAAAGTACTGTTCTTGTTGCGATCCCGAAGTCGTAAGGGACCTGCGTCACGGAAGTGAGCGGGCACATCGGTCTTCTAGTGACATGCCGCTTCTTTGCTGTCCGAGAATGAGCGGGATGCGAACATCTGATGCTGCGTCATAATCTGCGCTGTCGTTTCGGCGTACGCGGCCTTCGGTAGTTCCCGTTCTCTTCTCGCGCTGACACTGCGCCACATCGTGCAAGACTGGTACCTTGTACTGAGCTCAACAGCCAGAAGTCTATCCATCTTGCCCGACGACTCAAGCGGACGGACGGAGATGGGCATTGCATGAACGAAGGGTGCTCACATGCGGTTTCTGCTGTACCTCCGCCGATGATAGGTGGCACCAAGAGGCTTCTCTCCGGCAACTCGGACTCTGGACCTGTCATACAACGCGTTTGCAAGGGGAAGACCGTTCTCGTCACAAGCAGTTTTAGCCTTCATCTCGGCAGGTGCGTCGGTCTTGTCGCATGGCAACCGAGGATCCAGGAGCGCCGCCTCCTCAATTGCCGCATTGTATGTATCCTTAAATGAACTTGATCGCGGTGATTCCGTGGCTGCTTATCGTCTGATGAGCGTATACGTACAGCCTTCCAATGGATGCGTCAAAGTTCGCCCTCGAGGCATGCGATATATATGTGGGCCGATGACGGTTCGATCGCCCTTGTAGTACGCTGCTGGCAGCCTTGTCGTGTCCTTCTTCCACTCCTTTTTCGGCTTCGCTCGCCATGCCAGCCTTACTTGCAAACCCCTCCACATCCACCGCCGACCAGGAGGCGGCGCTTGTGCTCTCAGAACTGCCCGGCTCCTACGGGTCTATTCTTCTCGGAACATTTGGTGGCCTTCTGTGAGTATCGTTTTCCGAAGTTTCATTTTTCTGTCACACAACATGCTGATCTACACGACCGGTGCATAGCCTTTATGGGCTGAGTGTACACCAGACCTACCGATACATGCGTTCCTTCTCAAAAGATGCGGTGTACATCAGATGGCTGGTGAGTGTCATTGTTCGTCGTGTACAGAAAGCCGCTTGGGCTAAGATTGCCGCCCAATAGGTCATATCTGTCATGTAAGCAAATTACTAGGCCACGCTCTCTCCAAGGCTCGGTGTTCATGAAAGAATGTCAGGATATTGGAGACTCTACATCTCATCGCGACTATGCATACTTGGTGAATGAGAGCAGGTAGTGATTTAATACGACACATTACTGATTTTGAGTATCGGACAGTTACTTCTACCTGGTGCAGAATTACTTCGCTCCGCTTGTACTTCTAAACGGTGTCTGGTGAGTTCTCCTCTTCGGATCGGGGACGAAAATGATTGACTTAAATACCCTTCCAGGTCATTGGATGTGAGCTCTAGCCTTTCACCAGACAATCCGTTGGTCACTGACGAACCTTGCTAGAGTCTTCCTCTCCTTTCTGTGAGTACCAGCAACGTGTCTATATTCGGGCCAGGAGACTCAAACTCCTATCAAGGGTATCCTCATCATCATCTCTCAGATGTGCGTCTCATGTACAACCTAAGGCGTCGTCTTTCCTGACCTCATTTTCTCCAGATTTTTCGTGAGACGCGCCTCCTTAAGTAAAACCTGCCTACTGTCTTGGAGTTGAATATAAGCTGACTATGAAATACAGTCGGGTCTCGAGAGCGTATTGTAGCCGTTGTAGTGGTAAGTCCAGCAAACACCTCTTGTTATGGGGAATGCTTATGATGACGTTTCAAGGCTATATGCCTCGCCGGCGAGTTTGGTGAGTTCCTGGAATGTGACACGTTGGCCCGCGTGGAATAAACATTTCCCTTCTATTCGTTGCTTAGGATTCACCATCGGTGAGTCGTCACTACCCACGTCCAATAACTGCTCCTGACTCGAATCTAGCTGCTGTGATTAGGGCGTAAGCATCCACAATTATTGATTGATCGTGCAGAACTCAATGAACATATGCAGATTCATTCCTCCCGCAAAGAGAGCCGTCAGGGTGCGTGCATGTTCCAGGTTACCTTTGAATACTCGTTGATGCTGACGCCATCATCAGTTGCTCAGCACCGCTGGACTTGGCATGGCTTCCGCCGCTGATCTCGCACTCACTCTGATCCTCTTCATCGCCATTTGGCGGAATCGAAAAGGGGGTGCCCGGTGCGTTCCCACCACCGGCTTCGGTCCTGACACTCACAACTTCCCTAGGCCACAATCTGAATCTGCTGCTGATGCGGTGCAGCTGTATGTAATCAATACTGGTACGTTTCCATGAACTTTCACCTTAGTCCTGGCATTGATCCCAGTATAGGGGCAGCGACGAGGTATGAGTTACAACCATTTCTGTTGACGCCTTCGTGATCCCGAAGACACATGTCTCGCATTAGCTTGTTCAACGTCCTCGCTTTCATTACCGTAAGTTGTGGCCATTTTGAGTACGATCGTAGCAACTCAAATCCTTGTCACTTCTAGGCGTTGACGCTTTCAATCGACTCGCTTGTGTGGGTCAGCTTAAACATCATTACCACCCGCCGTACGTCAGCACCTGCTAGTGCTACGCGTAGCTGACTGACAGCATCAACACTTTCAACCAGTGTACGCCAACTCGCTGCTTGCGGTGTACGTCTTCTCACTGAGTCGATTAACCGTTCGAGTTGTTCCACGGACTGAGTCTCTATATAGACTCAACTCCCGGGAACTCCGAGGGATGGAGTTCTTCGTCAGCGAAGGCCAGTCTGTAACGCTTGTTGGTCCTCAATTCGAGGACCCCGCCAACCTCTGGAATGCCCCCAAGGTACGTAACACCTGAATATCACCTGTTCTGGACGAATCATTGCTGAATGTTCTCTAGGCTCGAAGCTCGTCGCAGTCATCAGCATTTGACTTCCAGGTGACCCTAGAGAAACAGACATAGACGAAGCCCCCTCTTGCTCGTTTCAAACTTTGGTCCGATTCCGATCGGGTCAAGGGACAAGGGGGCGCCCCACGCTCACAATCGTACCGGGTAACAGGTAGCGATATGGTCAATGGCTCGGGTGCATCGAGAGACCCTTTGCAACTAACGGGATGCTTTTCGATTTTGTATTTGCATATCCTTCTGCCTTATTGCGGCCTAGCGTATGTCCGCGACATAACGCAGCACTTGTGTACTCCTCACGCCGCTCAGGTTCGCGGCCGGCATGTATACCCCAATAAAACTCTTGCTCGACGAATATTCATGTCTGCATATGATCCAGTACTGAGACTGTTAGACACCTGCGAAGTGCAAACCATTCGGCGGTGCTTCAAGTTGAGAAGCGGAACTCTTCATGAGTTGTTGTTCAGATTGCATCTCCACGGTGATGAGCTGCTTCGAATATATACCTCTTCAGTGAGTCCGCGTTCTAAATTTCACAAACCATGTGTCACCAATCTTTCTTCTTCTTGGCTCCGGCTACTTGCAACTCCTCAACGCCCTGTACTGACATGAGCGCGCTACCATGGGCGCCAATCTACTAGTAGTGCAAGCGCTGCACGGCGCAAACCAGGACCAGACTGACCAGGAAGCCCCGGAAGATTTGACTAAAATTGGCAGAACTCTGTCCGGACAACCCGACCCCATTTGCCTGATCGTAATCCGGACTCCGTCGCGCTGATGTCGGCTACGCGGGCCGTGCGCGTGAACGCTGGCGATTTCGACTCATAAGGGTATGTACAGAAGGGAAATCGGCTTTTAGAGTACCGAGTCCGGCCGTCATGCCGGGCCCAAAATGCGGACATTATATCCCAAAAGGGGGCCGATAGGACGCTTGAGGCCGGCGCCGACCAGGGCCTTTAGAAATCTGGTTCCTCCTGGACTCTGCACATCCAAGGCGGTTCCTATTCCACGTGTACTGTGCCCGACTGTGGCATATATGACTACCTCCCGAGAACGTTATCTTAGGAGTTCAGAGGTCCTTGTATATTCCATCAAAAGAGAAGCTGACTGTGGCAGTGATATGACCAGGACGTTCCCACCGACGCTGGCAGGTCCTCGCAATGACCGGTCTTCCCTGGATCCCATCGAAGATGCTATGCATTCGAGGACCGTGCTCTGACAGATAGAAGATGAGACCATTTGTTTATTATTGGGAGCCTCGTACCGCGTCCCCGCCGTCCCCTCCGTCATGTCCCTCCTCTCGCTGGATGAGAGATCTGCCCAAGTTCTGCAAGTCGGACTCCCTGATGCATTTGGGACCTTCATGATCGGTAGTTTCCTGGGGATACTGTTTGTTCCACTTCGATACCGTTTGATTCGGCGGGTACTGATGCGCTGCACAGACTATACGGGGTTAGCACGCATCAAGCGTACCGCTACATTCGTTCATTTCCAACGGACGCAGCGTATATTCGACTATTAGTGAGTGGCTCGAGTTTTATGCAACAAGGTCATCCAAGTTGACCATACCTTTACTGCTAGGTCATTCTTGTGATGTATGATCCCATTGTACTGGCAGGACTACTTCTGAAGCACTACTGATTGCTCCGTGACAGGATATTGGAGACGCTCTATGTTATATTCAACATCCATACATGGTATTTTGAGCATAAAATTCCAGCACTGTTCATCAAGAGACTGATGTTGAGATAGCTTCCATTTCTTGATATGGAACTATGCCCATCCTGAGGGACTGAAGCACAGCACATGGTATGCTGAGTCCATCTTTCTCTACCAAAGCTGCGCTTCTTGAACGGCGTCTACTGCGATGTATTGGCAGGTCCCTTGATGTGAGTGGAAATGAATTCTCCGGTCGTTTTCGAACCTTCTAACGACAGACTCCTGACTAGACACTTCCAATGCTTACCGTTTGTCTTCCCAAC
Source organism: Dichomitus squalens LYAD-421 SS1 (assembly GCF_000275845.1). Lineage (NCBI taxonomy): Eukaryota > Fungi > Basidiomycota > Agaricomycetes > Polyporales > Polyporaceae > Dichomitus > Dichomitus squalens. The sequence continues at coordinate 58,051 of NW_006766955.1, read as the reverse complement.
CTCGATGGCTGCCCCATGCTGACTTCCCTGTAGGGGCTTGTCGTAGTTGTTGCCCAGATGTAGGACACTCTCATTCAGATATTCATGCTGCTACGACTAACCTTCAGCAGCTTCTTTGTTCGTAGGGTGTCTTTGAGTGTGTAGTCTCCCATTGAACCATGATATCGCCCTAATCAGACTTTGCAGTTGGACCTCGTCACCGTATTCTCGCCCGGATTGTGGTCCGTGTTTACTTCCAGTGAATCCTGAGCTATCTTCATCTCTTATTACAGGGAGGGGCCCTTGTTGGAGAGCTCGGCTTCTCTATTGGTACGTGTTCTCCGGTCTATCAGACTACCCGAGCCGACCGCTTCTTCATCGTAGCTGCTACAGTGCTCTCGTGAGTTTGCTCGCCCGTGCTTTTGAAAACTTACAAGTTATTGACGTCCTGCCAGATTCATAGGAAGACCTGCGCTTGTCAGCGTCAGTACTGTAGTGTTCTGCAGCGTCTAGCAAAATTAACTATTGATATGCTCGTGAACAGGTTCTTAGCGCGGCGGCGCTCTTGATTGCATCTATAGCCGATACGATTTTGATACTTGCACTCGTTCATGCCATTCGAACCAGTCGGAGCCGGGAATCTCGGTACGTCTTTAACCACAGAACCATACGACTGTGCCTAACGGAAAGCTCAGACAAGCGGCTGAATCTCCTCTCGATGTTGCACAAGTGTATATCATCAACTCGGGTAACGCCTGTTATTTCGTTATCACCTCCTACCTTTTGCTGAATGACCGATAGGAATCATCACAGGGCATGATAATCACTTCAGCCTCAGGGTATTTAATGCTGAAAAACCTTCAGGATATTTCATTACCTCGCATTCATTACTGTAAGATTCATTGACTAACTCGGTAGGAAAGTCTTAACCTAGCCATATAGGCGATAACGCTGCCCTCCGGAAGTCTTCTGTGGGTAGCGTTCGTAACCCTTGCAGTGAGATGTACGTAATGATTAGGTGCTCACCTAATGATCTTGTGAAGCTAACTTGCGGCGCAGTGTATGCCAACACTCTGCTCGCTGTGTACGTCCACTCTATCCCCTTGATTTCGACTGCGAGCCAATCGCCTTTCCTCGATAGGCTAAACTCGCGCGATTTGCGCGGCATGGACTTCTTCATGTCCGTTTCCTTCTCGTCGGTGACACTGGAAGGAGCTCACTTCGCCGACGAGTCGGATCTATGGAACACACCGAAGGAAAAGAGACCGAGAGCTGTCACCCCAGGCCGTAACCCACCCCAATTCACCGATCCGTGGGCGAGCGCAACACGTAATGCATGATATGCAATCTATCAGGCTACGAGGGGTGCGCAGGGCAGGTACCCTCGAACCCCTGTTGTCATGAAGGCGCAGGGACTATGTCTACCTCGCCAGCCACGCAATCTTACAGCAGCGAAGCGTGATGTATGATAGTTATGGGTGGAAAGATGGAAGCTGTACTTACTTCGCGATTCCGGATACCATGACCCTGAATACACATCTTACTTCGTCGTTGGACCTGACCTTGCGAATTCTATGAATGTTGACAATGCAACGACATATGATAGTGCCTCATCTCCGTCCGAGACCGCCTTCCACCTGGAAGTCTTGATCTCAGTATGTCGTTCTTTCCCAGTGTATCGAAATGTTCACCAAATCGTGTATACACTGTTTATGGATGTTTGAATGGCCTCTCGATGACTTCTAGGCTACTGTATCGCGCCAGCGTTTGGGAATTACATGACATTCGGGCTGTGTAGACCGACCCAGAGATGATACCGCAACAGATCACACAGTGATACGTTTCCCTGTTGCCACTATAATAGACCTGTTTCAATGTGTCGAGATATCCAATGACTTCTGCAGGTAATAAGCAGGACACAAGTTTCATCATGGACCTACTACTACCTGACTGCTGTATACGTAGACCTTGGATACTCGAACGGTGTCGTCGCCGGAGCTGTCTTGCAAGAGCACCCCCCTGTTCCTGCACTGTTAGCATGCACATTGCAACAGAACGACACCATCAGGAAGCGGACGGAGCGTGCACGTTGAGGTTGGCGTGTGGCCGTCACGGACGGGAGAAGTCGATGGATCAGCACTGTCATGGCATATCTCGTTGATCAAGCGAGGGCTGGGAACTTGACAGACGCGCGGACTGACCTCAATAAGTAGAGTCCCTACCGCTGCCGGTCGCAGATCCTCTCACCCTCGCTCGCCATGCCCGTCATCCTTGTTGAGGAGCAGGTCTCCCTTTCTGCACTGCTGACTCTGGTGACCGCGTCCTATGCGGCGTTTCTCATCGGCACTTACCTCAGCATATTGTGAGTCGATAACGGTTAGCAATGGATCGCACAGCTAATCATTGATCGTTGTCCAGCCTATATGGTTTGAATATCCATCAAGCCTACCGCTATCTCCGTGCTTTCTCTACCGACTCTCTCTACATTAGATGGCTGGTCATCTGCGTCTTGTATAAACCCATCGTCTTCCTCCCGTGTCTTTGTTCTCACTGAAGGCTCAGGGTGCTGGAAACGGTTCACTTCGTCGCGACGATTGACATATGGTGATTCTGCACTGCCACTTCCGCCTTGAGTTCGACCCACGACTAATTGTTGGTGCTCAGTTATCACTACCTGATAGTGAACTATGCCAATCCGGTAAGTCTCGTCCGAGGAAGATGGTATGTGCCCATCCCACTGTAACATGATTTTGCAGCACTTTGAACCGAGGAGTTGTCTTTCAACAGGTCGTTGATGGTGAGTCCCAGCCATCCTTGACTCTCGACCACGCTCACAATTTTTGTCGAAATGTCATACCAGACTCTTCCGGTATGGACTGTGAGTCATCTGTGAAGCCGTGCTTAAGGCTTGATTCTTACGAGAGATACAGGGCTTGGTCGCCTTCGTCTCTCAACTGCAAGTACACTGTATATCAATTTTGATCTCTGTCTTACACTTAGTTTCGTCAGGTTCTTTGTCCGTCGAGTATCCTTGAGTACGTGCTCCTCAAGCCCAACGCCTTACTCCTTTGAGTGCTCACGTACCGGGGTAGTCACCTCCCGATTCCGCATCGTGATTGCGGTCGTCGTGAGTAGCATGATCGGGATTATCCTTGAAACATCGGTTCTGACTGACCTCGATAGGCGTTCGGTCTTTTGGCCGAGCTCGGTATTTGACAACTTTGATACCAGTATAAAGCGTATCTGATATCAGCCACCGCCTCTAGGTTTGACGTTCTGTACGTTTGCGTCATCTACTTTCTTAAGCCTTGCTGATTGCAAAGACAGTCGCCGTGGCCGCAATGTGAATTTGTCCTCGTTGATACCAGGGTAGCAGGGACTGACGACGACACGTAGATATCTTCCCAGCTTCTCCGCCCAGAGCGCTGCAGTGTGTATCAGAGATGCCTTTTCTCGCCGCGTGTTCTGTGCTCAACGCATGGCCCGTAGACTCTTAGTGCTGCGGCATTCGGGATGGCTGGAATCGCAGATGCTGCACTCACCGTGACACTCTTGTTCTCCGTTTGGCAGTCGCGCAAGGGGCATGCTCGGTAGATCTGACAGTAATTCAGGACGCAAGTGCCTTGCGGCTGACATCCGCGTCAGGACGCAGTCCGAGTCCTGGATCGACGTCCTACAGCTGTACGTTTTGAACACAGGTGTGTTTTCCCAGACCATTCCTGCGTAGCGATGGTGCTGACCGTCCTGTAGGTGTGGCGACGAGGTACGGAGCAACGGGGTTCCGCTGGAGAGACTTCCGATTCTGATCACATTTCAATCTGTTTCTGTTTCTGGTCCAGCCTCTTCAACCTCCTCGCGTTCATCACGGTCGGTGTTTTCCCCCTTAAGATGTGTCAGCCTGCATGCCGCAGTCGTCTGACGGCTTTCCGTCCGCATTGCCAGGGCCTCGCGCTTTCCGGGCCTCAAACCCTTGTGTTTTCCAGCTTGGGCTGTATCACGACGAGATGTCAGTCCAGCTTCGCACGTTCCGGCATTCACCATCGTTGACGTCCGTGACAGTGTACGGCAACACTTTGCTAGCAGTGTAAGCTCACGCACACAATCTCGCACACAACACCCGCACGCCTGAGGCTGATCTGATTGATCCCTGTGCGCTTTGCCAGGCTCAACTCGCGACAGCAGCGAGGGATGGAGTTCGTCATCGACGGAGAGCGCAAGATGTCCATCGTGGAAGCCCACATCGCCGCCAAGCTAGACCTATGGAATGCGCCGCAGGTGCGTGCAGAGTCTCACTGCTCATGATTCATGGAACGGACGGTGGACTCTCTCCACCACACAGCTTCCACAAGCCACGGCGCCCAGAAAGATCAGCATCCAGGTCATGCAGGAGAGCGAGGGGAGCCGCTACATCTAATCGACGGCAGCAAGGACAGGCACGCAGGGTCCCACACGCAGACGGCCGGACCGTCATGGGCAATGCAATGTGGGCGAGAGGGCTCCGTGCGGGATGCTGGACATCTGACGGACGACGAAAAAGAACCGACGCTGGACGCTGGTTCATATACATGTACATGTCGTGAAGTAGGCATTGGGGTTGGATGTGTATATATGGTTGGATTGGATTGGGTTGAACTGCTGCACTGCACACCGTACACGAACCTACACCCGCACGACAAGACGACATAAACCACCGGGGGCCGTCTATGGTATGATAGCATACGCCACGCCCTCCCGCTGCGAGCGCGGCTACGCGCCGGATTTCCAGTATGCGATGTCGCCGTCGACCACTGCAGCGCGACACATGAGTGCCCGTGAGTACAGGCGAAGAGAAGGCGAGAACACAAATACGCAGACGCACTCTCGTAGGTCTTGCCCTGCTGCTTAAGCTTGCCGGCGGCCTTGACGGCCGTCTCGCTCCCGTACTCCTTGAGGTCGTCGAAGCTCATGATCTCGCCGCAGACGAACTTGTTCTCGAAGTCGGAGCTGTCGCACGCACGTCGTCAGCACACACCCACCCCACGCCGCTTCCTAATGGATCCGCGACACTCACTGGATGACCCCGGCAGCCTGCGGCGCCTTCGTGCCCCGCCGGATCGTCCACGCGCGCACCTCGTCGGGCCCGCACGTGAAGTAGCGGATGAGGTCGAGCGACGCGTAGCCGGCGGTGGTGATCTTGGGCAGCGCGCTGTTCGCGCCGGCCTTCTTCTCCTCCTCGGCGCGCTCGTCGTCGGGGAGCTGCGCGAGGCGCTCCTCGAGCGCGACGGAGAAGGGGATGAGCGGGTCGCCGGGGTTGTGCTCGTCGATCCACGCCTTGATCTTGGGGAGCCACTTGTTCTTCTTGCGCACGTAGTCGCGCTCGGAGAGGTTCACGAGGTACGTGACGGGCTTGGCGGTGAGGAGCTGGAGGCTGTTCACGACGTCAACCTGTGGGCGCGGAGGTGAGTGGGGTATGCGGGCAGGGGAGGGGGACGGAGAGGGGTTGGGTCAGATAGGTTGTGTTCTCATGGGCATAGTGGGGCGTTACTCCCGCCTCGACGAGCTGAGTTATTTTCGAGCCTTGAGCTCTTGATCATCTTACAGCGGAGTACGCCAGCTCGGATGCTTGGTATATGATATTCACCTACACGGAGTAGATATGTCAGCGATATAAATAATGGAAGTAGAGGATATAATGAAAGAAGCAGGCTGGATGTGAAAGGGTCAGAGGAATCCATGATCTCATAAGCACATTGGGGCGTTACTCCCGCCGTCGACGAGCTGGGTTATTCGAGCGTAGGTGCTCTTTGTCATCACACGAAGCATCCGGACAAGAAGGGATGAAGAAGTGGTACGAGAAACCCGGACGCAGATGCTCACCTCTTTGCCAACCCATTCGACCTTGCGCACGTCCTTGTTCTCCTTGGTGAGCGCGTTGTAGATCTTCTCGACGGTCGCGATCTCTTCCTTGCGCGCCTTGTCGGCGAGGGAGGTGTTGCCGAGGGCGCGGCCGGTCTTCTTGAGGCCGTCGAGGTGCTTCTCGACCCACTCGATGTCCTTGAGGCGGAGCTCGGTGGAGATGATGTCCATGTCGCGGCAGGGGTCGACGTCGCCCTCGACGTGGATGACCTCGGCGTCGTCGAAGGCGCGGACGACCTGGAAGATGCCGTCGACGGCGCGGACGTGGGAGAGGAAGGCGTTTCCGAGGCCTGCGCCTGTTGAGGCACCCTGTGCGCGGACGGATGGGTGTGGGTGATCTACGTGGAGGGTAGAATGGGACGTACAGCGGTGAGACCGGCGATATCGATGCAGGTCAAATGGGCGGGGACGCGGGACGCGGGCTTGTAGAGGTCGCATAGCCAGTCGAAGCGAGCATCGGGTACAGGGATACGCGCTTCCTGAGAGAAGAGGTGTTCAGGACGCGTGAAAATGACGCAGTGACGCGTCGAGCCGGTCGACACACCTCGGGGTTGATAGTGGCATATGGGAAGTTGGCAGCCTTTCCAAGATCTGGGTGAGATGCTGTAAGCATCCGGGCGTCGCGTGCAAGTTGTAGGAATACTGACCGGTCTTGGAAAGGACGTTGAAGAAGGAAGACTTTCCTACGTTCGGGAGTCCTAGAGACGCGTGGAGGTGACTTACGAGTACCACGCAAGGTACCTGCTGAACAGACCTACGATACCGATCTTGAGGTTGTTCCCTGGCCTGCCGAGGAGGGTCTTCTTCTCCGGAGCGGGGGCTTTTTTGGGAGGCATGGCGTTTCTCTTTTTTGCGGCGAGTACGCTGGAGACGTGGAGGGGCCTACGGAGGTCGTGCGGGGTATTCTGCGGGCGCAGAGAGAAGGGCGGGCGGGGCTGAAGGCGGAGAGAGAGGAAGCTGGAGGACAAGGACTGCAGCCATCGGAATCGATCAGCCTGCATCGACTCGAATTTTCACGCAGTCTCCGAGTTCAAAACAACTCGCCGGGCGGAGTCCCAATCTTGCAGGTCCTCCTCGGCTGTCCGGCCATTCCCACGGCGCCGGCACGGACGGCATGCGGTCATCCTCTCAGTCATTTTGGACGCTCTCGGTGGGAAGGCCGCTGAGGGCGACCTGCGCGAGGCACCGACGCTCCACTTTAACCTGTACAGCGGCCGGCCCTCGCTCTCCCAACAACGGCCACCATCTCTGTCCACCCGCCGCACATCCAGGATGAGACCTTTCGCAATCGTAGCCACAGTACTGGCCTTTTGCGCCGTCTACGTGCACACTCAGACGACCACGGTCATCGACGAGTGAGTATACTACACGGTTGCTGCCCCAACTCGCTAACCGTAGGTGCTTTGCTCCTAGTGATGGGCAGACAATCGTCGAGCTCATCACTGTCGACCCTGATCTTGGTTTGCCGACTACAGAGACCCTGTGAGTCCCAGTCCGTGTCCTGCTCGAGAACTCAATGTCTGAGCATCAAGTGCTCCTTCAGGGAAACCCTCACTGCGGCAGCTACTACGACGACAACAACTCCTGCCCAAGCCGCGGGCCCCGGTCCCGTTGGCCAGCCTCAAACCCAGCAAGCTGCAGGCCCAACAATATACACCTACACAACTACCGATGCTGCTGGTGCGTCCCTCGTGCCGTGCTTCGCCGTGCACCCCCCATGACTCTTCATGCAGGTAACACCGAGGCGGTAGTTGACACTTTCACACCGTCATTCGGCCCCACCACTGGCGGATCTATCACCGCTGCCCCCGGGACAATCATAAACTACAGCTCATGGCGCGCTAGCGTCGGCAGCAACACCGTCGCCGTCGTCAGCGCCGGCACCTCTCGATGGACCGTAGACAAGCGGTGGGCTGGCATCGGGGTCGCCCTCTGCGCGGGGATGACAGGTGGGGCGTGGCTCGCACTTGCGTGACCAGCGCCTGACCACGCTATTCATGGCACGCTGCGGGCACACCCATTGTTAGATTGCTGCTTCTCGCATTGCACTCGCTTTCGTGACACCCTATCACGGACAGAATCCGGATGGACGCTACATCAAGTCCTACACACGCTACTCTATTGACGCTTCACGATACATCACGCACGTCTTCACGACTCTCGCTGTCTTATTTCCGGCGTATACGGAATTGTATCACTCCCGAGCGCTGTATTAACATTGCTCACAAGACATCTCACGTCTGTCCCTCCGTGCCGTCTGCCTGTCGTCGACACGAAAGCTTGGCATCCCGCCCTTGCTGTTGCGACCGGCCTTTCGCGTGGGAATTCTCAGTTGATACTGTCCCTTACCTCTGGAGATTGGCAGCGCCCGCTAGCCGATGTTCAGGACATGTGATAGAGACGCTCGCCGCTATATCGAGATTTGTCCGATTCCGATTATCTTGGCTGCATTATCATCTAAGCGACACGATTGCGATTGAATTTATGAGCCCGACATGGTCCTTCAGTGGTACAACGTCAAATCGTCCTTTCTGAGGTGCTTTCAGGCTGTAAGTTGGGGCAGGATAGATGGCAGGCCTATTAGGGTTACTGACATTCCGTTACGTTACTAAGTATAGCCGCATGCTGCGGGTGGGAACGTCAAACTTTATCGCCGCTTTGTGCTGCTTGTCTTGAGCTGCTGGGCGTTAGGATGGGTGTCAGATGTAGAGCTATGAGGCAGCCCAGAATATGTCCGGATGGGAGGAGGAATGTGGTAAGGCTGATATTTCTCCTTTGCTAGTCGCCTGTCACTAATTCTTCACATCTGACTTGCAGAGTGAGCTTTCTGAGCGGAAGAACGGCGTGTCAGAGCCATCGTGGTAGTGGACGATCAAGATGCCTTTTTTGGAAACCGTTTCTTCCGGCTTGCGCGCTTAGGCTGTCCGCTGTCCTTGGTTGCCTCCATAGATTGTCTAATAGCATGGTCCATACCCTATTGCCTGCAAAACGAAATACACCAATCCATTTGTATGCTTTGGGGGCTTGAAGTCTTTGGTATAGTTTTTTTAAGATGTGTTTTCATCAAAATGCGCGCACTTTCGCCAAAATCTGGACCAAACATTTTCTTCGCTGCGTACATGAGTATTGTACACACGTGGTTTTGAGGTAATCGGACCAGCGGTTAGCGAGGAGAAGCAGATACAATGAGGGACCGCCGCTATCAGCTACGCAGGTGACATCAAGAGCAGGAGCACGATAGCCGATGTTATCTCTTGGAGATGCTCGCCATCTGGTCTATGCGAGGTCCTGGCGCTTGGACGCGCGCCTCATCGCTTAGGCCAGCGCTGCCAATCTCCATTACCTCCGCAGGACATATCTCTTTGAGTAGATATTACTCTTGCATCAGTCTTTGAACATAGATTTCCACGCCCGCCTTGAAGACCTCTGCAAGCGAGCTTTGGCGAGACCTGTGGTTCTCCGTGGTCGTGGTCGCGTCAAGCTCTGCAGGGCGGCCCAGAAATGCCAAACTCGTAAGCCCAGAGTACGGTCGCGAAAGAGTACGAAACACTTAGTTGTGTCGAGCGACAAGTGCCCTTTCGACTCTCACCTCTCCGTCATCAAGACGAGGAGACACATTGTGTCTGTGAATGTACGCAGCCGTGACATTGCCGTCCTCGTACGCAACGTAGACACTCGCGCGGGAGTAATTAATCCCACGTGATGAAAACGCGTCCCGAGTAACGGGCGGCTAGCGAGCGCCTTGGGATGCTGAGCAAGCTGCTCCGGGTTTCCGGTTTCCTCGGGATTGCCTTCTGACTGGGACTCCACCGATGACAGCGTCCTCGAGACCAAAACCATGAGCATCGCAGGTTGTTTGAGGTTCGTGCTGCATACCATCAAGCAACCGTCTGCGTGAGCTTACTTAACTTTGCGGCAAGGCGCCTTCGCAGGCGCGCCCACCATTCCGCGGATACCCCATTAGACGGCAGTCAGGCCGATTTCACTGTATGTGCCAATACATAGCCCTCGTCTGCGTCTGCTAAGAAGAAGGCTTGCTTTGGAAATGGCAGATTAGGGCTGTGTTACTAGGGCTTCTTATTGGCTGTCTTCTATGCTTTACGAACCTGTACTTTGGCCTGCAGACGGGATGGATTAGCATGTGAGTGCTTACTGTCTTCGCGTATGGGTTCATGCCCATATGGTGCCCTCAGGATGTCGTTACAATCCGCCCTCATTGGATTCCTGATGTCCAAGTTGCTACGCAAGCCTATGAGTGCGCAGGAAAACGTCGTGTTGCAGACTACGGCAGTCGCAACGGGAACGGTACGGGTATATGCGCGCGATGTCTGTATATGCTAATGCACGAGCTCTGGCAGATGCCTCTCGCTGCAGGCTTCGTTGGGATTTTGCCTGCGTTGGGGTTACTTGACGAGAAGCGGGATGGAGTACCGCCGGTGCACCTATCATGGATCGCGGCGGTCGGGTGGTCATGCGCGGTTGCGTTCTTTGGGTATGTTCTTGTCATCTCTCGCTGGGCTTTGCGTGTCTAAAGCTTCGCCACTAGAGTGTTTCTATCGCCACCGCTCCGGAAGCAAGTCGTATGTGCCCTCTGATAATTTTCCTGCGCATACATTCGCCGATCATATCTACAGATCATCGAAGAGCAACTTGCATTCCCCTCCGGGACGGCCACAGGCCAGCTCATCTCGGTCCTCCACGATATGCCTCCCCCGGAGACTTCCTTAAGGCAACGCCGAGGGTACAACGCGTTGGCGAGCACCGATGACGACGACGGTATCGCTTACGTCGCTTCTGAAGACCCGCGCGTATCCGATGCATTGCGTGCCTCAGAGCCGGTACCGACAGAGTTCCCGGTTGTTGAAGAGCGGGAAGGCTGGAGTGCGCTATCGTGGAGCTTCGCGGCATCGGGTGTCATGACTGTACGTCCTCGTTACGTGCACAAAGATCGAGGGCTAAGTAGGCGTATATACCTAGCTGCTCGCGTACTTCTTCCCAGCGGTGTTCTCAATACCGCTGTTCGGAACATACTTGGCGTCGCAATGGATGTGGACATTTACGCCGAGTCTGTCGTATGTCGGGCAGGGTATCATCATGGGCTTCCCCACGACGCTCAGCATGAACCTCGTGAGCACTTCCCTGTCTCCCTCTTTGATTGATGATCTTTCGCTCATGTTTGGCACTACGTTGGAACAGGGAATGCTGGTCGGGTGGGGCATCCTTTCCCCGCTCGCCAAGCACTCCGGATGGGCCCCCGGTCCCATCGGCGACATGACCGTCGGAGCGCGCGGCTGGATCCTTTGGGTCTCGCTCGCGGTCATGTGCTCCGACTCCCTCGTGTCTCTTGTGCCCGTTGTCGTCGAGCTCTTCCAGGAGAAGGTATGGCGCGCTCTCCGTGGTAGCGTAGACGACGAGGACAGCGTGAAGGAGAGCAAGGAGGTCGAGACGGAGGACAGGCTCGTTCCGATGAGCTGGGTCGCATGGGGTTTGGCGGGGAGCGTGATACTCGGAACTCTGCTTGTGTGGCTGGTGTTCGGCGATGAGGGCATCAAGCCTTGGGCTACCCTTCTTGGGTTCGTCATGGGTGCGCTGCTGAGCGTCCTTGGGTGGGTGACCAGGCTGTTTTGGATGACAGTCTTGGGTGCCACAGTAACTGATTATGGTTTTGGCGGCGCAGCGTCCGAGCGTTAGGAGAGACTGATCTGAACCCGGTGAGCGGGTTGGGCAAAATCAGCCAGCTGTTCTTTGCGTGGATTCAGCCGGGCAACATAGTCGCGAACATCATCGCGGGAGGCGTTGCAGAGGCAGGAGCGCAGCAGTACGTCCCTTCATCTGCTTCGCCCCACACGTAACCTTGTCGGTGCTAAGCTGGCGTTCTTGCGATGGCCGCGCAGAGCCGGCGACCTGATGCAAGATCTGAAGACGGGACATCTCATACATGCCTCGCCCCGTGCGCAGTTCTTTGGGCAGCTCATTGGGTCGTGCTTGTCCATCATTGTAACGACGACCGCGTACACGTTGTATCAGCGCGCGTACGAGATTCCAGGGCCGTCCTTCCCCGCTCCGACGGCCTTCGTATGGCTCGGCCTCGCACGTCTCCTTCGTACGTACTCTTACTTTCTGATACATTCGACGAAGGAGAAGGCCCGATGATTTTGCGTCGCGTCGACTGACTTCTCTGCATCGTTCCGTTTGTTACAGGTGATGGGGAACTTCCAGAAAGGAGTGCGCTCTTCATGATTTTCTTCGCGATACTCTTCGGCGCTGTGGCCGCCGCGAAGACGTACGCGGTTCGGTCCGGGTGGCCTCACGCGAAGTGGATCCCGTCCGGGGTCGCTTTCGCCATCGGGTTCCTCAACACGCCGTCGTTCTCCCTCGCGCGTCTCGTTGGGGGCATTGTCGAGCATGTGTATTATACGAGGGTGGGAAGGGAGAACGGAGGCATCAAGCTGATCGTGATCGCCAGCGGATTCGTGCTGGGAGAGGGGGTGGTCAGCGTCGTGTCGCTGATCTTGAGGACGTTTGGTGTGGGGGTGGCTAGTTGCTGGGGATGCGGGCACGGCATGTGTGGCGGGTGCCCCGCAGCTTGATTGTCAGCCCGGGCGATAGAGAGGTCTCACCAGGTCTAGGTTCAGAGGGCTCGGGCGGTAATGTATATCGTATTTGGTCTCGGTTAGGGGCATATGACACTTTTCGCCTCCGATTCAGTTCGCAGCGTTGGCTCGCTGGTATTCTTGGCGCGGAACTTGTTCACCCCGGTCACCGCCCTTTCTGGAGTCGCAGGTCGATGACATCGGTATCGGTTGACAGGCTTGAAATGCAGGTAGGCGCTAGCGTGCGCTTGCTGTCGCCGCAGATTCCTTAGGCGACTCAAGGAAGCTTCTGTTTCCGAGCTCGTGTACTATGCGGGATCTCGGGTATACGTAGAGGATTGAGCTTGTTTATTGTCTCCCAAGTTACTAGTCTACTGAATCGTACCTGGTTCTATTTTCCAGACCACGTCTGCCGCTTCAGGAGTGGTGAACATCGAGTCGGCAACGAAGTAAAGTAGAGAGCTCTTGTCAAGCAGTCGCCGTTGTTCGTGCGACTCGGAGGATGCACATCTAGTTCCTGAGCGTCATGCATCGACCGCGATTTGTTCTTGGCATGGACGTGGCCCTTTGGCGCTCCCACAAAGCATCTAACAGAACCCAGGAATGCAGTGTGCGGCGCAGGTATCAGCGGCATCGTAAAACAACCGCGCGCCATTTTAGCCTGGGTATGAGAGTTACGTTGTCGGCGCGCCTTGTAGAGTGTGCGTGGAGACCGGACCGAGGTAAGTCTCCACTCTTTCGGAATTTGCAACGTTGGTTGGGGATCGCATTTGGGTTTGTTTCCTGTTCAGAAGCTCCCGAGCGCATCGCATTAGTGGCGCTTCCGCATTCAGGGTCCCGACTACTCGCTACCTCATTCGTCGTTTTGCAGGGCGTTCTGGAGAAGATGCACTGGTGCGGGTGGCTTTGGCTCGGTCTCCAAAGCCTCCCAGGGCATATCAGCAGTTCTCTCGATCTGTAATGATCTCAGGCAAGGGCCTCGCTGGTTCATCCAAGCTCTCATCACTATCACGAGAACCACCCTGCACGGCGTCAGTAGAAACGAATCCCGGGACGCATTGTCGATGTGCGCCATCATGGTCCTTTTTATCCCGGTCCATGCGCCGGTGCCACTGCAGTAGTTCAGGTGCGTGCCGTCACGCTATATTGACGACAGCGTCTTTGTTCGACTATCAGGGACGACACTTGCAGCGATTTTTGCCCGGGGATCACGAACCGTGTGGAGACATTCGGCTAGGCCCTAGTCGTTGAGGGAGGAAGGGCGCTCGAGAATGAGCAATAGCACGGTTCGCTAGGCAGCCCGGAGAATGTTCCTGCGGAGGGGCGCTCCAAGAAGGCTGTTCTTCCGATCGGTAGAATGGTCCGTTCGCTTTCGGCGACCTGCGAGGAAGTACGGTCTGTCACTACAATGGGAACAGGGCGGAACACACAGGCCGTCCGCCACTGACTACGAAGACGCCAACGTTCGTCCACGACATATAAAGAGGATACAATAGGGTGACACCTTCCCCACATCCAGCACGCCTCGTACATCATGTCCGCAACTCTAACTCCCCTCAACCCCGCCAACGTCCAGGGCGATATCCTGTATGTCATACTCGGACGTTTCCTCTTGCTGCTAGCTGACTGTCCTTGACAGCGTCGGACTTCCGAAGAAGGTTCAGCACTACCTCTTCTTCCAAATTGACAACGATGTCACTTCGTTCAGGAAGCGGTTGGGCCTGCTGATTCCCCTCATCACCACCACTGCCCAGGTTCAGGACGACCGGGCCAAGATCGCCGCCAATAAGGAGGCGGCGGCTAAGGAGGGCAAAGCCCCGGAACTCTTGAAGCTCTCCGGTGTCAACATTGCCTTCTCTCAGTTTGGTCTCACCAAGGTGACGTCTGACGACTGATTCAATGGAGTGTGTATTCACGACAACATGAGCAGCTTGGCATTACCGACAACGTCGGTGACACAGCTTTCGTCGAAGGCCAGCTTAAGGACTCTCAGAATCTCGGCGATGCCGGAACCACCGATGCCCAAGGAAACTTCACCCCTGACTGGCTGCCTGCATTCAAGAACCAGATTCATGGTCTCATCATCATCTCGGGCGACTCCGAGTTGACTGTCTCTGCGACACAAGCAACAGTGATGGCGATATTCAACATTGGCGTTCACATCACCCTTCACGAAATCACTACGCTAAAAGGCGTAGTCCGTCCCGGCGCCGAGAAGGGTCATGAACAGTGAGAATCCTATACCATTGACGTTGCAACTGCAGCTGAGATGCTATGTTCAGCTTTGGTTTCTTGGACGGCATTTCCCAACCCGCAGTCAAGGAATTCGACACGAAGCCCAACCCAGGACAGGAGACCGTCCGTCAGGGCGTTATCCTCTGTGGACGTGAGAACGATGTCGACGCCAACAACAACAATACGCCCTTCGTCCGCCCCCCTTGGGCTCTGGACGGCAGTTTCCTCGCCCTTCGCTATCTCTTCCAGCTGGTGCCGGAGTTCAACACCTTCTTGACGCAGAGCGCAGACCCTACTACCGGTCTCTCCTCTGACCTTCTGGGAGCGCGGCTCGTCGGCCGGTGGAAGAGCGGTACGAGAGTATCGTCTGTATTCCCGTATCCATTGTCCTTATCACGCCGTCAGGTGCTCCTGTGGACGTCTTCCCCTTGCAGGACAATCCCGAGGCTGGAACGGACCCGTCTCAGAACAACAACTTCAGGTACGACTTCCCGGATGACCAGCAGACTCAGGACCGCTGCCCGTTCGCGGCGCATACACGCAAGACAAATCCGAGAGCCGACCTCGAAGATCTCAATATCTCTACGGAGAGCAGGCGTATCATCCGACGCGGTGTCCAGTTTGGGCCTGAACTCACCCCAGCAGAGATCTCGAGCGGTAAGACAATCGAGCAGCGGTGAGTCATGATGATTGAGCGCGTCGTCCGCAAGTCTGGCTACTAATGATCTGCACAGCGGTCTCATCTTTGCTGCCTATTCAGGAAGCATCACGAACGGCTTCCAATTTGTGCAGCATAGTGCGTAGCTGGTGCCTGGTACAATGGTCTCGTAGCCGCTAACCCTTTGATAGGCTGGGCGGACAACACGGGTTTCCCTATTAAAAAGCCAGTCACCCCTGGTTTCGACGCCATCATTGGCCAGAATGGTAACGGCCCTCGCAGCTTATCGGGCGCAAACCCGAAGAACCAGAGCGCGACGCTCGCGCTTCCCGCCAACTGGGTCGTCCCCAAGGGCGGAGAATACTTCTTCTCGCCTTCGATCCCTGCTCTTCGCAGTACCTTCGCTTTGGCGTGAATGACATTACCGCATTCACTTGAATGTATGAACATCCATCCCCTCATTCCTAGTTCTCTCGACAGTACAGGTTGCTTGTACGTATCAGAAGTTCGCACGCCTGGAAGCTTTCGAGATATTCCTCGTTGTATGCAATTGTACGCCGAGCCTCCCAACATGATATGTCGTCATTTACGAGTTCCAACACATCGTTCCAAGCTAATCCAGTAGCCAGCTATATAAGGCTGTCTGTGTGGGGCTCGCCGACTCGGGTGGGTAGAGTCTGAGCGCTGAGCGTCGGAGACAGTATCGGATGCGCGCGTATGCCTGCGCATTCTATACTCCTCATGCCCCCGGGCTAGGTAATCTATCGAGAGTGCATCTAAGTGTCTGCCCTCAGGCGATTGGACCGCGAGGACCGGCAAAGAACATAGCCCAAACAAAAAGAAACAAGACTCGCGTGCTAGCGAGATCTTCAATGTCTGTAACGATGGCAAAGAGAGACCCTGCAGATTAACGTTCAGTCGATTCTAGATCGTTGGAAGGGCGGGAACAACTCCCTGCTTCAGATAGAGGCGGGCTAGAGGAACTTCCAGCCGAGAAAAGCTGCTTGAATGCGCGACTACGACCGTGACCACCAAGGAAAAACAAAGTTTCTCGGCAGAGCTCACTTGCAATCGTTGTCCTGACAGCGCGGGCAATCTGCGCAGAAGTCATTCGCGTTCAGCGAGAATCGACATACTTCATCAGCATTCAATGGGTACAACTTCCGGTGACAGGCTATGAGCCGTGTTATGAGCCTGGGAACTCTATCAGCTAGAGCATTCTAGAGGCTGTCAATGAATGAATGCATGCAGTACCCAACATCAGTGTCGTATGCATCAGATAGAGTTACGCGAACTACATATGTAGACGTGGACAGGCCGCCCTATGCAGTGCTCAGGTAGGATGATGATCGGGCGCCGCCGATGTTCTCTGAGTTCAGTCTATCATTCTCGCCATACGCTATATCTGCACTGTAATCCGTCCTTCGTTTGCACCTT
The DNA here is from genome assembly GCF_000275845.1 of Dichomitus squalens LYAD-421 SS1. Lineage (NCBI taxonomy): Eukaryota > Fungi > Basidiomycota > Agaricomycetes > Polyporales > Polyporaceae > Dichomitus > Dichomitus squalens. The sequence goes on along the minus strand of NW_006766955.1, from coordinate 41,254 downwards.
CGTATCGCCTTGTGTTCATGGCCTTTTGTGGCTTCTCATTCTCATATGGTACTCACCATTAGCCAGCCTGGTTGAGGATGTTGTCTGAACCGCGGGTTGCGGCGCGGTCGTGTAATTTGCGCGCACACGCCATCTTGCCGCATCATCGGATCCAAAGTGACCCAACTTGATGATTATCAGGCCCCTAGTCTCGACTCTCGACTCTACTCAAGATCGTCCTCGCCCGTTCAGGTGCGGGGAGTTTGGGTGATGAACCTGTTATCTTGTGCCGTCTTGTGGGGTATCATCGCCCGTAAGGCGATGACTTGACATCTTGGCTGATGGACAAATTTTAGGTTCAGCGCACTCAATGGGACCCCTCCAACTTCAAGGACGGAAGACACGCGAACGCCGAGACTCGGTCACAGTTTGCAGTCTATAGCCGCGAGCTTCTCCGACATTACGAGAGGCGCGATCTTCTCGTACACCACTACCCTGACAAATTTGTAGCGTGTCTTGTAGGCTTGCACCATCCCCTTGCGAATACGAACAGGATGCAGCCCGTCTCGCAGGGGTACAAGTCCATGAACGAAGCCAACGAGTCTGAGATGTGAGGCAAAGATCTTGGCACCTGCTGTCGCTGGCAGAAGGGAGTATGGATGGAATTGAGCTGACTGTGTTTGGCCGCTTTGGATTGATCAAAAGTCAACGGCTACTAGTTGCGCAAAGTATACTTTTCGTCAAAAACATTTGTGGCCTTTCTGAACACAAGTCCTTGGGAAATGGCGGGCGGCTGCCTCTTTGCCCCCATTTGCATTGATTTTTCTCCAGTCGACAACAGCCTGACGCTTGCCGTGCAGTATCTGTAACTCTGGTACATTCAACAATACATCGCTGAACCATGGAGGTCTCGGATCTCAAACTGTGCCGAAGGGCATCAGGCGCTTTGATCTCAACTCTGAGTCATCCAGCCTCCCCTCATCAGGAGGCCTGCTCAACTTGACAGTCAAGCTTCCCGCTTTCTGCGCGCCAGCTCTTTCCATTTCCTACGCAAAGAAGATGTGTTAGAATTATACATGAAGGGAGGACGAAACGACACAGCAACTCACACTGCGGTGAACCAGGGATGATTCTTGATCTGTTCCAAGGTCGGCCGACGCGACGGCTCCTTCTTCAGCATCTGCACAAAAGCCAAATTCAACGTTCGCTCCATGTCATAAAACTCAGAAGAACAAACCCAGGAGAGTAAGTCATGGGCCTCTCCACCAATTTCCGGCCTCACCACGACAGGTTGTGTCATCATCCTCTCGTACACCACCCGCTGGTCGCGAGCGCCGCCGCACTTGACACCGTAACGGAAGCTGACGCGAACGAGTGAGTCGGCAAGCTCCGT